>NC_080605.1:12386978-12521978 GCF_027887145.1 Ammospiza caudacuta
GATTAAACAAGAGTTATGCACCTCCCCAGAAGTAATATGCTTTGCTTTGAACCAACCAAAATGGCATTAAACCACTTTTCTAATTCTGGAAAGAACCTCTCAGTGCCCACTTTGGGTCATGGGAGCCTGTGGGTTGTGTCCAGGCTCAGCAGAAAGCTGCTCTAGAGGTGTTAACAGAGCACCAGTGCTTCCCAACAAGAATCAATACACCTGCCAAAATTAAATAATATTATTTTCAAAGTAGTAAAAACTAGACAACCTTAGATGGCAAAGAAATATTTCATTTTCTTACTTTATTTTGTTTATTTTTCACTCCTATCTTAGTTCAGATCTTGGAATGTTACTTACAGCTACCAGATTAAGCTGGAGAATTTATCACAATTATCCAACTCCCTGATCTTTGCAGTGAAGCAGGTAGCCAGGAAAGCTTTACATGAAAAAAAAAAAATCATCAAAGAATTCTTGACTTAATTTAGGAACAGAATCTAATCACAGATATTGGCTAAGTTAGCACTCTGAAAACCTTTAATTTATTAAGCTGCATATATTTGGAGAGTTCACTGTGGCAAACACTGGGCTTTGGGGACTACTACAGAGACTGTGTGGGAGCTTTCTTAGGGTTATGGGATCTCTGCCAACCTTTCAATATCAGGGGTGCAGCCACACCTTGACTGCCCTTTGCCCTTCCTAGGACAGCCAGAACCAACCACAATTCCAAAAACCAAGGGGCAATTCCAAAAACTGTACTCATTCAACTGGTTCTCAGATTTCAACCATACTGAAGAGCACTGGTATTCAGAAAAAGAAACTAATATTATAACTTTTTTCCCCTTCTAGAAAGTCCTCTAGTTCTTAAGAACAAATTAATTTTCTGTCTGAAATTCAGTTTAAGCAAATTATTAAGCATTAAGCAGACCTTCTTTGCTTTTCAAGCCATCCATTAACTTTTTTTCTGAATTAAACATCAATAAAAAGGCATGTCATTAGTGTTTATTCTGAATGGTATTTTTTTAATGTAATTTCATCAACTCTCAAGTACGTCCAAATTCTAATATGATTTCCATCCCTCTGTCATGTTAATTTCTCCACTGCAGGCCATCTAAGCCATTATATAACAGAATTATAAATAATATTCTAATATCTACTTCACAACTCTTTAATTGATAGTACTCACCAGAGTACATTATGGAGGTGCTCGCCTTTTTTTTTTCTAAAGGATAAAATGAAACATTTTAAAACAAGTTTCATCTGTTCTTTATCAGACAGTTCCTGTTCAGCATAACCAAGGCTTACATTGCTGGTACCTTCTCTGCAAAAAGCACCAAAGACAGAAAACATCAACTGGCAACAATTAAACCAGGAGACAAGGGAAACACCAGCAGTAAATGCTCTTCAACAAGGGTGTGTATATGTAGCAAAGAGACCAGATCTAAATATTTTTCAAAAGTCTAAAACATAAACTAACTTTGGTCAAGTTATTTTGGTTTATTCTTTAATTAAAAAAAAAAAGGGCAGCAACTAAACCAAACTTCTGTTGCCAAAATCTTATTACTACATATTTGAGTAGATTAAACATATAGGGCAAAACATTCACCTAAATTACTCTTGTCCCATCTGTGCAAGCCTGGCCTGTACATCAGTATCATTGGGACAACCAAATGGAAGGCCCTATTAGGAACTGCTTTTTTCTAAGACTTCTACAAAATGAAAGGCACATCTTTCTCTCAAGGACTGTAGAAGGAAAAAAAAAACAATTTTACCAACTTTGATGTAAATTTTCTAAGTCTGGATTCTTGGAAAACACAATTAAGTGGTTTAAAGCAAGGTTGAAATTTCCTGCTTCTATGGAAGGCCCTGAATCAAAACCTGGTAAGTACAGGTTGTATTTAAGTGGCCCATGTACAGAATCTCAATTAACTTCAGTTCCTACTAAAGTTGTCAGTTGTCCACCTGAAATGTTTAGACACCATCAGCACAACATATGCCCTGGTTAACCCTGTGTTTTCCATTGGCCATTGTTGTTCAGAAATCTGTAACTCATGGGAATTGAAATTTCAACACAATAGCTAGAAGCCATTTTAATTAATACATTGAATGGATAATGAGGCAGTTATGTGATGCAAAACTTCCTGGCTACTGGTAAGCAGGTGGTGCAAGGAAAATATCTGTTTAGCTCTAATGTACCAGAATGAAGTTTTTCTTGTCCTATAGATGCATCAGCAATGCTTAACTGGATGTGGGTGTGTCCTGCAATGTTTAAGACACCCAAGAGAAGTTGTTAAATAATTCTGGTCTCTGTTCTGGTCACTAGGTTTCTCACTTCAACTCATCCCTCTCCTGAAGGCTACACAAAGCACTGGAGTAACACCTTCTCCCAGCTGGCTGTATTAGACATGCACCTTCTAAGCTGCTTTTATTTGCTGTTTTAGATTTGTTTTCATCAGGTAGAAGCCTCTTGTCTGCACCTTTGAAGCTCTGCTGTATATCACTGGTCATTTGCATCCTTCCCCAAACTCTTCTGAATTACAACATTTCCTACTTTGTTTCCTGCTTTTATTTCACACCTGTGATGTTCACCTCTTAAAACCAGCTCATGACTTTGCAACTGTCTAGCTCAAGGGGAAACAAATACAGGCACAAAAGGACACTTGGTTCACAAGTGAAGGCAGCTGGCAGTGAGATGATGATACCTGGAGTGGACAGCAGAGAAAAGCTGGGGCACTTGTGGGTCTGGAGAACAAGGGGCAATGTTTGGACACAGCCTTTGCTGGGGCAGGGGCAGGTCTGTCTCAATTTACCCAGAGAGCAGGAAATCAGGAGACTGGGAAAAGTGACCTGAACAATATTACATATAAAAGGATAAAGAGACCAACTGTGAGCAGGGAACACCAGCCATGAGGGGACTGACTCTGAAGGAAGCATGGGGAGGGAGGCCCCACCTTCCTATCCTGAATCAGATTTCCCATCCTTGGCACTGGCACGAGCTGTTCCTCATCTACACTTGCAGATTGCGGCAGCTACACTAGCAAAGCAACTCTGTTCCTTATCAGGACACACATTTATGGGAAACTCTCACAGGCAGAGCCACCAGAAGAGCTGGTGCTCAGAAAGCTGAGAACATTTGCTTCCAGTTCCTGGAATAGTAACTTTCCTACCAGCCAGGGGGAGTCCAGCACTCATACAGGGACCTTCAGCAGCATTAGCTGTGCCTTCTCTGGAATTTGGTCCTTGTCCCTTTCTTCTTTTGATTGCACTGTGTTAGAAATGTAAAGCCAGTCATGGGAGAGGTTCCTACAAGTAGGTTTGTTCACAAACTTGGTCTTCAAGAAGCAAAGAATGTAGGAGAGGTGATTTTCTACAGTTTCTGCCAGCATTAGGCTCAGCAGCAGCGTATTTCCGTCCTTCATGGATGGAATACCGCTAATGACAAAGAAGCTGGCACTACCATCCAAAAGATGTGTAGATGTGGTGCTTAGGGACATGGCTTAGTGGTGGACTTGGCAATGCTGGGTTAATGATCTTAGAGGTCTTTTCTACTCTAAATGTTTCTTTGTCATCAATACAGACAAAGAATGTTATGTTCTGGCCTCAGTGTCAGCAGGATCTGACCATATATATTTTCTTCTTCTCTAGGGGTGTATCAGTGCAGTAAGCTGGAAATTCTGCCAGGAAAATCATAAAATATAAAAAAAAAAGCAAACACACAACAAAAAACAGCAACCAAAAACCCCCTAAACTTCAAAGGAAAATGAATGGTTTGATTGATATTGTTTCCTCTGTAAGTCATGGACATTAGTTATGTCCAAGTAACCTAAATGGTACGAACCAGTGACAAAAACCCACACTCCAGAGTGAAGAATTCTGGATTTTGTTCTTGTCTTTGTATTTGAAGAGCAGCTTTAATTATTTTCTTCCTATTTCAGCTAAGTCAGATGCTTAAAATTATCAAAATATAGGATGCTCACAATCTTCATTAGCAAATCTTCAGTTTCCAGTTTGCTTTTCTGATTAAAATAATATCTTACAAAGTTTTAACTCACTAAATTAAAGAAAATACTTGAGATCTTGACATTTCTATGACAATTTTTTCTGAGATCTATTTTTCCCCCTTGATTGCTAACATACTAATATTGCAAAATGATATTTCACAGGAACATTACTTCTGAAGTTACTTATTAATTCCAGGATTTTCCCATAGCACAAAACCTAGGTTGCAGTTGTCTCCTTCTTCTTAGTTCTGGCATGACTTTGACCGGTTGAATCCCCAAATATGTATCAGTAATCAAAAGGTATATTTCAGTACAGGAGAACCTGTTTGGAAGAATTCTTCTCATTTCTTCTCCGCTTGTTTTATCTTTGCTTGAGATGTGAATAATTCATAGGCCTCTGTCTGCTTTACAGTCAAACGCATTCTGTCCACCCAAGACTGTTCGACTTTGTGATTTATTATTTAATAATTTGCAGGTCTGCGCTGTTGTAAGGTGAGCATTGTGACTGCTTGCAGAACTGTTACAATCTGGTCTAGTTAGCTGTCCTTTCTTTCCCTCTCTCCAAACAGCAGCAGTTATTGATTTTTTTTACAAACCTCTGCCATGTAATCCCACAGCTGCTGATCTCAAAGCTGTTACTATAAAGTAAAAGTTGGCCCTTCTTCTTGAAAACAAGAAGTCATGTTTTGATTCACTTTTTCTTTTTTTTTTTTTATCAATTGTTTCTTTTTTCTCCTTCTTTGTGCCTTAGTCAATGACAATACTCAGGAAGCGCCACTGGCTTCTCTTAAGGATAAAAATGAAAAATGAAAGCCCTTGTGGGAAATACACGCTGATCCTTTCATTACACCTGCAAAAAATGCCTGTCTGAAACTTTTCAACCTTTGAAACTTTTCCAAAGGAAGTTGAGCTATTTCATCTATTATCTTGGCAACAATTACACATAGTGTTGTCTCTCAATAATACAATATTTGTGTTTAAATCCCACTGCAAGTTATCAGTCACACATAATGGTGAAAAGAACTACTCCAAAAAACACAGTGGCTCCTAATTCTTAAAGATTTACTATGCTGCCAAGCTCAGCGATACTAATCAGTGTGCAATTAGGGCCTGATCGATTGGCTTCAACTGACTTTGGATCAGGACTGTAACAGGCACTGAGGGCACAGCCGCAGCAATTGTAGCCCCCAGTGAATTAACTTCTGTACAGCCTATTTTCTACCTGCCAATTAATTAGAGGATTTGCAGCCTTTGAAGACTAAAGCATTGTGGGACAAAACCCAAATTGTTTCTCTTTTGCTACTGTGCACGCTCAATAAACTTCTGTGGAAATATTCCTATGCTGTCCTCTTCCTCTCTAATCCATGCCTTAATTAAAATTGCATTAAAGTATTTAAGTTTATACCTAAACTGTAAGATAAAACTTTCTAGGCCAATGTGTGCACTTCAGTAACACAGTGTGCCTTCAGCTCAGCACAAGACTTAGTGCAAACAAACTGGTAGCTCATCCTACATTGGGAGGGAAACCACTGCCCTGGGGGAGAGTGGAGCTGGTCATTCTCTGACTGCATCCCCCAAGTCTGGTACAGAGGACTTGGGACCAGAATTCCTGCATATTTATCATAGGCATCTGAAGGTATTCAAGTTCAACTGTACCTCAAGTTTCATCCAGAACTACCCTGAACTGAGTCTTGCATCCCTAAATGCATTGTTTTACCAACTCTCACTCTTTGGTTTCTATTTTGGCTATAATCGCTTATCTTTAACAATGATTTATCTTCTTTGTAGTAAGGCTTTGTACAAACATGAAGCCTTGAAAAATTTTCTGCAAATAGACAGATTTGACTCAGCCACATACCTCAAATCAGATAAGTCAAGATAGGCTCATAAACAGAAAATCCCTTACTCTTGGTATACTTTAGGTTTTGATCCTCTAAGATATGCCATAGTTTTGCATATATTTTGCTTGGCCATGAAGGTAAAGACCTGAAAATAAACTCCAACTACAGAGAGTTGTTTTAACAACCAGGAATCCTTCCCAGGGCAGAGCTGGGTTGCTGCCTTGTGTTCTACCTGAGGTTTCTGAATTCCTTTTACTATCAGCTCTGGAGGCATACTGGAGGAAGAAAATACACATCTCTGCAAGGGGATCCTCTGCTGAGAGGAAGAATTTATTTCCCTGTTCTTATTCCTGTCTTCCATTATTTATTCCAGACAGAGAGTAAAAACCATAGGATTTTGGCAATGCCTAATGTTTTACATTAATAGTATTGGAAAATCTTTGTGGCAGCAGATATTTACATTACGAGAATACTTGCACTCTATATGTTGCCACTCTACTAGATAATCTATATATATATATATATATTTTTTTTTTTAAGAAAAAGAGACATTGGAACAAATTATTGTAATAATATAGCAAACCTGTCTTGTCCACCTCTTCCATCTGAGGAAGAGGTAGATAATTTGACTGTATTCCAAAATAAAGCCGTAAAAGATGCACACCTTCTTCCTCTGAAAATGAAAACCGCACACACTTAGCAGTTTTTTCTCTAGCACTTGGGAAATCTGACAGATTTACCTGCTTAAACTATAGATTGTCTTCCACTCTCACCCACCACCCTTCAACCCCAGCCCACCGGCTTGATTTTACACCTGGGAAAACCACTACTCAGGAGCTCTTTCCTTTAGACCCCCTAGTTTGAAAGGTCTAATAGCCCAGATAAAGAAGAGTACTTAAACTTGCATAATACCTTTAATGACTCCCTGGGGGAAGATGCTGCACAATTTATTTAACTCTTTGTACATAGACTTTCATCCTGGGTGCTTATATGTTAAGGACCTCTAATGTGCAAGCCATTAGCACCTTTCACCATAATCTCCTCCCAATGTCCATTTAGATTACAGTAATGGCCACTGGTAATGTAGAGTAATGGCCACCAGCAATGATATCATCATAATGACTTCACTGAACTTGCTCCACAAGCCTCCTTATGCATGGTAATCACATCCCTTTGTACATGGTGCATTAATGCAGTGCAGCATGCAACACGTCCAGATACTCCAATGCCCACCTTTCAAAGTTTGGACCTTCACTGTAACATGGCTACCTCCACTTTTAATTATCATCAAAAAAGGAAATAGCTGACCCTATACTTTGAGGCCAAAAAGCAGAATTAATCAAATAAAAAATTTAAATACCTGGCAGTTTTAATTTGTTTGTTTGATTGTTTCTTTAGACAGGAAACACAACACTGTGAAACATTAGGGATAGCTTTGCTGGCAAAATAACATTACTGAAAAGGAAGAATTTCTGGAGAAGAAGACTTGAGCAGCAGGCCAATGACACTAGCAGTCATCTTGCCTATCTATGCAACATATAAAAGCATACTGTAGACAACACGCTCCTCACCTACACAAACTCATTGATTAAGTAAGAACTTCCTATTATGCCCTTTTTCAATGATTGGTCCATAAATCTACACTGTACCTTGATGATATCCCTGCTAATAAGTAATTTTTCAGGTGAAGAGCCAGTTGACCAATTTTCAGTATCATGTGTTCTCCCCCCTTTTTTTCACTCATGCCTTAACTTCGGAAAATTCCAAGCATAGGAATGTCTTGCAGGGCTTTTGTCCTTAATAATGTAGGGGGCAATAGCCAACTCTAACACCATCAATTTCAATATCCTTTTGCAGAAATGGCGACAGAGCCAATTGTACAAAATATTTAAGGATATGCCTTCATGAAAGAATATTGACTATTTACTGCAGAGGAGCAGGGGTGTACTTTAAACAGGGACCCTCCTGAGATGCTGAGTGCTCTGAAGACTGAATGTCCTCTCCATTCTGTATGCCATGAGACAAGACCCCCCAAAAAAGGTCAGTTCTGACAGTTTCCCTCCCAGCACAATTTCACTTTATTACACAAGAACAGTCTGTGGGTAGCTATCTGAATATACAGGAATTAGGTATCTTAGGCTATTAGGTAACTCTGGCACTTAATCAGCCTACACAGAAACAAACAGTTTAAAATTAACTGAGCTAATGATTGGAGGGTGAGGGGAAGGCTTTCCTCTCTTTCCTTTCTCTTCATTGTTAGGTCTGGCAGGTAAATCCCAGCCCTTGGTAGGGTAGCAGCTCACCTGCTACTGATCGCTGAGAGATAGATGAATAATTAATAATAGAAATAAATAACTGATTATTAAACAAGTAAACGTTTTCTTCTTTAACTGATAATGCAAACCATTTCTAGGTTATATTCTGCTTTCCAGTGGAAGCTTCCAAATGTTACCTTCAATACAAACAAAAGCACCTCAGCTAGTTCTTTCATACAGAATGGTAAATTATGTTATTGTTTTTGTACACTATTCCCAATGCTTATTGCATATTCACTTGTATACATTTAATGCAACATTATTATCTTGTTTTGATTTTCTTTCTTCCTCCACCCATACCCCCCTAACCTCCTGTCAACAGTTGGGGAAGCTGCTAATACTGTATTGTATATTCATTATCCTAGCTTTTTCTTTACAAATATCATTATAACATCCTGCATTTGTAAAGTAAATAATTAAACGTTCTAGAAAGTCTTATAGGACACAGTAATCTAACAGATGAAAGACATCAGAAATGTGAAAATCAAATGGAAGCACATGTAATATGTATCTTTTAAAAGAGTTTTCATAAAATAGGGTTAATGTGTTAATCAACCATATTTAAAATGCTAATTAATCACTGACTTGCAGTCTATTCATAAATAATTGAATGTCCTATTTATGCAGAATTTCTTATGCTTGGAAATGTGTGGCATTCATTCTGGTCTTGCAGGATGCAGCACAGCATTAACACTCATTGAACTCTCCCAGCTCTGTGTTTGGTTAGTGCAGTCTCCACTGCCCACTGGGTACATTTCCCACTCATATTCTTGCAATTAACCTAATCTGCCCATCACTACACATATCACTAGCATGGAAAAATACAAGGAGCTGCATGAACCATGATGTTTTGCCAGCACTCCAAACATGGAAGCAAGAGGCACAGAAGGTGTATTTTGGGGGTGAATTAAGCTGGTGTGGATATTCTATTTTTCCTTCCCCTCCCTCTTTTCAAGGCATCTCCCCCTTTCTCCTTTGAAGGCCAGTCATGCCCCAGACATGGGGAAGTAGTCCACACTCCACCAGCACTAAATTTAGAATGGTTTCTAGCATTACAACACACATTTCTTCATTCTCTAGATTCCTTCTCAGCAAATATGTCTTCAAGGTTTACACCCACAAACATTGATACTGACTGCAATGGGAGAGGTACACGTGTGTAATGGTGAAAGCAGGGCTGGTAAACACAGGATCTTCAGCTTCCAGCAAAACCCAAAATCCTTTTGTGAGGATGAAAGGGATGATTCCTGACAAAGAATGTGAGACTCACAGAACTAGTTGAAAATTTCTCTGTGAAAATACATGTCAAGGCATTAACTCTTCATGCTTTTGATGAAATTCACCAATGCAGATTGTTTTAAAGCTTCACAAATACTTAAAATGGGTGTATATATATATTTCCAAAAGAAAAGAGAAAAGCAGTTAGGGGACAATAAACATTTTCATGCTAATAAAATGCTAACTTGTAAAACAGAATTGCAGTAGCACAAGAATTCCCTGAATTCTCAACGGATGTCCTAAGTAGGAAATTTCTTTTTTGTTTCTGGTTCCTCTCTATTTTGGTATGAAGAAGGAAATTAGACCTTGCCTAATGTGATTTAGTGGACAGCCTGGCAATGTAACTTGTCATTAAAGAATGAGAATAAGAAGAAGAATAGATCCTTCCTTCTAATCCTTCTTGACAGCCTAACAGAATACCAATTTACCATTTGATGAAGGCTTCAGGATGTTATGAAACCTCTACAGGGACTTCAGAATTCTGTACAGAAAGGAATGAGGATGAGAAACAGCCAAAGTTGTGGGGGGAAAAATGCCTCTGGAACAGGAGCTGCTCTATAAATGGCTGGTTGCAAGCCAGTTGGCATCCTTTAAAATTTGGACACTCCAACTAATCCAGTGGAGAGGAAAGGAGCTGGTGGACCTTTTGGAGAATCATTCAGTATTAAAAAAGAAGACGACTGCTTCAAGCAGTTCCAAAGAAAGACTGGGCTGATGATTGCCTGTCACAGGCTTAGGAATACTTGATACAGTTGGCCATGTTTCCATGGTACAGCAGTGTGATTATCACTGCTGAGTGGTACATCTTTGCCTTTAAGGCCCTCTTAAAAAAAAAAAAAAAAAAGGCTCATAATCCAAGCACGACTCCAAAACAGGCAAACACTTCTTTTTTTTCCTACTGGGTAGGTAGTACCTGCACAGCTCAAGCTGACAAGGAGCAATTCTAAATTCAGTAACTGTCTTTCTCCCTAGGGAACAGCCACTGGGCTACTGTAAGCAAGTAAATAGGGGTCTAGAAGAAAGCTAGTTCTGAAATATTTTGCTTTTATCATGTTACCCAAGAAATACTGATTGACACTAAAGTGGAAATCCAGCATCCAAATGCTTTGGAGTTCTCACTTTGGAGGAGTTCTGTGGCAGTACCCAATTTACTATTCCATTCCTATTTCCAAGGAAAAAGGCACCTATTTTTGAAATGCAACTTATTGCCAGCTCTCTCTTAAAGGTATTTTTCAACAGTCTTCTTCCCTCAAGAGCATAATTTGAAAAATTGAACTTAATGACTGCTGTTCATAAACCAGCTACATGTTATTTTCATCAACAAGGTAAATTGGTTTGTGATCCAGATTACTCTTTTTTGGCAGCTCTGTAATTCAAAAAACAGTGACAGTGCAAGACACAGCAATTCCAGTGGAAATGCTCCTGAGTCAATACTGAGATTTTGGCAGTGGTGAGGAACGCGAGGTTCTGCGATCGTTCCGCCTTTTGCCAATCATGCATGATGTGGTTAATATGTTGATGATATCTCTCCCTAACATATTGAGTTAGTGTTTGCGTCTATCCACTTCCCTCTACTGGACAAAATCAGAGCTGTTCAAGTGTTTATGATATCTTGTCGTTATAAGTGGTTGGCCCAAGAGAGGGGATATGTGCCCTGTGACAATGAGCAACTACTAATGGAGATTCTCCTTTAGCTCAAGTGATAGAAGCTTGTGCTGATGGAGCAGAAGGTCACGAGTGTAATTCTTCCTGTTAAGTTATGCTATTAAGCTGATAACCACGATGGCTGCATGTCAGCAGTGAGCAGATACACCTCCACCCTTTGTGTTCTGGGTTAGCCCTGTTCAACCTCCTTTAAACTGCTGCCTTTTCTCTTGGCTCCAAGATCCTTTTTCAATCACAGATGAAAGGAAGACAAAGGAAGATAGAAAAGGCTAAGAGAAGCTAACTCGAAAATCTCAGACTAAACTTTCTTGTACTGGTGGGTTAGCACAGCTTTCTACAATATAGGAAATGGCCCAGAGTTATGCCAGAAATGCCAAGTGTTACTCTAGATGTTATTTATGTGTTTGATTGTCCCAAAACAGTGAAAAAAGAGACCCTTCTCTGAATCAGTGCACAGCTCAAAGGAGCCTATGATGGTGTTAGATGCAGCTTCAAAAGAGACTTTCCTGTCTTTCTACCAAAACCACATCTTTTGTGACATCCATCTCCCTGAAAGTCAGTGCCAAGGACTGAAGATGCACACTGCTATTGTTAACATGCCTTTGTTCTCCTTCTCTAATTTGTTTTTTCCCCTAAGCTCATTCTGCTCTCTGTTCCACCCAGGATATAAGATGGAAGTAAAAATTTCCTTCCTTAGTGAGCTTTGGTACTAAGGACCTAACACATTGCTTCCCAAGTACTAGAGTGGTTGCATAAGGTATTTCAGTCTCAACCCACTTCTATTACAAAGTCATACTTTATTCTGGAATGTCAGGTAGAACATGGAACAATATTAATCTATGCTACATAAATAATTTCCTTCAATTATCAGGAAAGAGCAGCAAGACATGAATTTTCAGGTTGATTGAGTTTTAATATCGAAGTGTAAAAATTAATAATTTAGGCAGGTGAGGGGTTTTTTTTCTGGTTTTTGTTTTTTTAGCAGAAAGTTAAAGTTTGGATTTCCTTACTACTAGAGAAAGAAAAAAAAAGGTAATCTGGATCCAAACATCAGGTTATATTCTTAGGTTGGAAATGTGACAATTATGAAATCATTCACAGAAGAAAATACTTAGAATTCAATGCAAGACACCCAGATTCATCACAAGGCACAAGAGATTGACAATCTATTATGAATGCCTCACATCACAGATAAATATTTCAATGCAAATAAATAAAGGATGCTGAGTGTTTCTCTTCTGAATGACTTTTCACAGCTCACTGAACACAATAGTTCTGGGACTCCTCTATGTCCCAGACTCGTGTCCAAACTTTGGCATCCCCAAAGGCTTCCTGTGCTGAGCACCACCAGGTTACACTGTGATTTCAATTTGGAGTTACAAAGAACCAATTAATCAGTTTCCCCCTAACAGAATGTAAAAAACATTCTTTGGTGCATTAGGACAATCACAGACATTGTGAAACTGGTCTGGTTTTGTTTTGTGCCCCCTTGTAATTACTACAAAATGTACCAGTCTTGTCAAATCTAATGACTTTTCTTTTTTGGTGCAGGGGATTAAAAAAAAACAAGAGAAAAGACAATGATGTCTCTAAGCATATGGCTGGTTTACTCTGCAGATGGAGACAAGACTAAACTAAGATGTACGTCTGGTGAATTGTGCTCAAATAAAGCTTTTCTTTTACAGATTTTTTACCTGTCACTGTGATTATTCTTCTTGATCTGTGTTCTATGCCAAAACCCCAAAAGAGTAAAAGTACTCCATGTCAGGATTGTTTTTTACTTATTTTCAAGCAAATGTTTTAAAGGGATACTTTCAGAAGAAAGGCTTTTTCGTTTTTTTAAACAGGGACCTGCTTAACTATTTTCATCTGTTAAAAGTAATTGTATTATTTTAACCACTGGCAGGAAATACCATGCTGTGTATTGCTTCATATGAAGCCATTTGTAACTTTACAGCTTTTTAATTTTGCAACAGCTGTATAGAAAAGGAAAATAACCATGTAGAATTACATCACTTGTAGCTGCTTCTCCATTAAAACAATACAACTAGAAAACGTTTGCATGTTCACAGTAAATGTTGAAAAATACATTTAAGTGAACAGAGAGAAACATCTTCAGGACTTGCAAAGATACCAAACTGATCTAGAAGGCTTTCAATTTAAGACTTTAGCAAATGCGAGCTCATCAGTTACCCATCTGAACTTTAATAAAACCTAATCCTTTTAAAGGAGAGGAAAGCTAAACTCAGGAAATTTGGTGTTTCTCTGATTATAACTGTAAAGAAATATATGTAAGGAGCATTTGCTTTCAGCTACTAGTTCATATCAACATGTGAGAATGAAACCTTCACCTTGAATGCTGGATTATAAATAAAATTACTATTTCCATAGTCAGGTTATGGACACATTCTAAAATTTTTAAAAGCAACTATTCAGTCATACACCCTTGATATAAGCCTGATGTTCACAGAATGAAGATTATGCACTAAATAAAGACCACACTTCTTTCAAGTATCCACTGCCTGGGGTATCACTATATCATTGGTCTCTTCTGAAAATACTGAGTACTAAAGACACATCAAAGAACATTTGTGATCAACTGATAATCTGAAGAGTACTTTGCTGCTCATATACTTTCTGAATCATGACTGGAGTTATCTAGGCTGTGAAAGAAGAGTAGAAAGAAGAAAGGGGCATTTGTTGCCCTAAGAACCAAGAATATTGTATCCAGATGGACAATATTTATAATACATTTAGAGACTTGAAATGGGCAGCAAATAAAAAAACATGTCCATTTCTATGTGAAATATGTAAAATATACAACCACTACAATATAAGAAAAAAATGCAGACATAACTACAGATGCACACTAGTGGTAAAAAGTTACATCTTCACGTGTCCAGTCCATCAGCTTTGAACTACTTTCAAGTACAATTTGTATGCAGAAATACCACAGATAACTTTCTAAGATCCTACAGAATGGTACCTCATAGAACTATGTTCAAAATTTGCATGAAATGGGTTTTGCTGTTTATGGAATTATTTTGCAACTTGACTTCCACAGCACCTCTCATTTCTGTCATTTTTTTCTGCAAAACTCTTTTGCCAAGGAAAGGTGCATTTTCACTGTTACCTGTCTGGATCAAAGGGATTAGTAGGACCTGCTGAGCCACTTCTTTTCATGAAATAGTCATAATATTACAGTCTTTGCTTTTCTGCCACATGTAGTCAGCAGAGTGGTTCAAAAATTATTCATTGAAAATATATAGGCAAAAATTTATATAATTTCCTGGGGAAATCAGATTTAAAAGAAAAATCATGTACCCACTTGGATTTGTCATCTGAATTCACCTGAAAGAAAATTTTGCTGTGGCCTTCAAAGTCCACTGCACAGCAAAGCCCAGCCCAGAGCATGAGTTACACTGGTTTAACATTTAGGTCTCAAACACAGCCTCTGTTCACAAAATCCACGCAGGGAGTTTCCAGTACATGAGTAGTCAGTGATGAGAAGTTTCTTGTTTATTCCATGTTCTGTAGATGGATCAGGTAACTAGGAATTATTTCAGGAATACACATAGAGAAACTGCTGAGATGCCTTTCTGTGTGCTACAAATACTCTTTTACTGATTCACCACTTTCCTACCCAGCTGTCCTTATAGCACAAAATTAATATATAGACATGGCATTTATATGTCACAGATATCATCCTTCAGGATTCTGCTCTGCTCATATGGTAGGTCCAATTCAATCATCAGACATAAGAGTTACATTCCTACCTGATCCCTTCACCTTAATCCAAAAATATACATTTGAAATCAATTCTCTCTGTTCAACATCACAGGAAATTACATATATCTCAGAACCGACTGAGGTATCAGTTGACTCAAATTACATTTTCTAATGCACTGAAAGACTTGTTTTGGTAATGACACTGAGGAATAAAGGAAAATAAGATAAAAACAAGACTTATACTTATCCCTGATACGCAAGCAAGATGGTTTTTTCAATTTGCAGTGCAGTTTTGCATTGATTTTTGATATGAGAAAGCTTTGTCAAATTCTTTTTTGAAAATTTTTAACTATGTGTACTAAACTTCTGGAAGACAAAAAAAATCCTTTGCATTTTCAATCTATCATCATGTCTCTCCTGCCTGCACACAGTTGTCCATCTTGATTAAAAGCATTTGTTACTTTCCTAAGTGTAAAACTACACATACATAAAGAATTTTCAGAGAAAAATTCCTGAAGTCTTTTGCAGCATAGAAAAATTAGGACAGTATTTTTTATATGTGCTTTTTTATATAATACAATTTCTCATGTGACCAACATTACTTTTAGAACAAACACACACGCACACACACAAAATGAGTACAACAAGCTGCATTCCTTATTTTCAAGATAAACCTTTTCAACCTCTGCCAATGCATGGGAGCCTCTAAACAGGGTCCTTAATTCACACAAAGCATTTCCGCACATTCCTAAGCCCATCCATATGTGGGATGCTCAGCTTCATGTAACACTTCTGCTCCATCAGCAGCATAGAACCACATGTTCAAGTGATGTCCTAAGCTAGGACAGCTTTCCAAGCTGGGCCAGACACAGACAATTGCTAAATACTTCAAAAATCCCAGCTGACATTTCCAGAGAATGGGTTTTTCCCCCCATTTCTTGAGAATACTTTTTCACTTCTCTCAATCATAAGCTTTCCAGGTTTCTAGGATGGATCACATATCTAGGCTGATATCCTAGGAGATCCACCTTCCACAGGACTTTTAGTTTGCTGCTTCTAGTATTCTCTATCACAAAAAATTTGTTTTTTAAACCTAGTAGCATCCAATGTGTTGTTGCTTCATATAAATGGTTGCATTCCTAGTATTTCTACACTGTGAATAATTTTCCAGGCTGGAAAAAGAAGAAAGAATGAATATTGGGTCTCTTTAAAAAAAACAAAAAACAAACCAAACCATATACAAAATATCCTAAATATACAAAAATATATATACCCTAAAATACAAAAAACAGATACAAAAACCCCAACGATAATGTCAATTTCTAGCACGAATATTTTAATCCTGCAGTAATTTCAGGATTTCACCATCATGTTTATTATGTGTGACACAAACCCCAGTGTTTTTAATTTTTTTTTCTAACTTAAAAAAAGAAAATATTTTTTTAGAAGCACCCAATAGTTCCCTACTTTTTTGAAAGTTCCTGTGTGATATCAAGAGTGTTAGTCTTCCAGCTCTTCACAGTAACTGACTCACTGTCAAAGTCGCTGAAAGTCACTGCTGATCTCAAATCTGTTTCTATAGATCCTCTCTACATTACCATTTCAGTTAATCAGTTAATTACCAGGGTATGAATCATAAAAACATTAAAGGTCTTGTTCCCTAGACAAGTTATTACAACATAAGAAGGTGTGGATTTATAAATGAACCTTCTTTTACATGTCTTTATTCCACAGTAAACCTGAAGTGGTCCATCTGCCCACCCTCGCTGTGGTGAACGCCGCTCACTTTTACTGGGAAGGACATGGATGGAGCAATTGTTCCAAAGTGGTCTTTGCTGCAAACCTCTCAGGTTGTCTGAGGATAACATGTGCTTGTAGCCCTTCTAACCCTAATCCCTCTCCCTTATCAATTCCAGTTGGGCAGAAGGTTATTGGAAAGCAGGAGGACAAACATGCAGAGCAGACAGGACCAATTTCCAAAGTGGCTTCATTTTAGCAGGGAGTTACTCTATTTCCAAACAAAGGCATGAACTCTGCTATACCCCTTGATGATGCAGGCTTTTGAAAAAGCTGTAAATGTTTTTTTTTTGTTCACTTAAGGCTGCATTGTAAGAGATAAACTTTAATTTTCAAGTTAGCTGCTGACTGCACAAATGCTGAAGTGGAAGCGGCTGTGTAGCAGTCATGTCGACTAATGAGGTACTCCAAGAAGAATCTGGTTACTCCCTCTCCCAACATGTACATAAACTCAAGCTTTCAGAATGACTCAGTCAACACCTGAAGATGAATATTGAAAGCTTGTTTATGTTGTTGCAGGGTACTGTATGTACTATAGCTGGATGTACTTAATAATGTCAGTCATTAATGCACACATCTATAAAACAACAAACAATAAATTTCTGGGATCCCAGAAGCTGAAAATCTGAATGCAATGTTAATTAAGGAATTACCATCAGACCACACTGGAAAGTTCCTAATACCTACTCCTTAGACCCCAAGTGTGCTTCTGCTGCAGACCCCCAACTCCCCTGACATTCACTGTTTCATAATAGATCTTCCTGGATGCATGTGTTAGCTCTGATGGCAATCAGACCTCCACTGCTACACACACTCCATGTGTTTAAAAACAAAGGTCATTTGGTGAAGACATTATTAGTTACCGCACACGATTTTGCCATGTAGACTACTGTATACTGTGATGTAAGTGGGAAAAATGATGGCAGTGAATAGATGTAATTATATGTAGAACCAGTGACACGCCACATACAATTCGCAAAGTACAACACAATCAGAGTGTCAATTATTTAAGCCATAATTAACATAGCTCTGCATGTCTTTCCAGGGCTCTCACAGAACATAGAGCATTGTTATAGTGGAAGAAAAGAGAAAATAAAATATTAATGGAGGACTGCTTTGTTCTCAGCACAGTGAGATAGAGGTGGTTGTAAAAACCGGATTCCTGCAGTTGCTACCGCTTTAATTAGGAAGGTCGCTATCTTCCTAGACTTCCTTGGATTCCTTTAATTTCCACAGAGGAAAACGGCTTCTGAATTTTATTGAACACAGTTGAATTTTTATTTTCAAAAATCAAAACAGAAACATTTCTTGGCATCTGTTATGAGCACTGGGTGTTATTTGCTCTTTAGAGATAAAGCTGTTTTTATACAGGGATATAGCTTGTGGGGAAAAAAAAAGAAGGGCCAAATATATTCGTACTGGGAAAGCTGCTCAACAGGGATATCACAGTCAGCAGAAAATATCTAGCCAACCTAATTCATCCCATGCTAGAATCCACTTAAGGCCAAGGAAATACAATAGATAATATATAGTTTCACAACACTGAACCAAATGCTGACATTAACTCATTCATACCTGGAATCTAACAACTTTTTTCTGTAGCAACAGTACAACTCCAACAGGCACAAGAGCTTCAGCATCTCCTCACACCAAAGTGGAGATGGCAATGGCAGGAAATCATTTGTGTTTTGTGGCTGAATGAAAGCTTGGCTGTCCTTTATCTGAACTATAGCCCAGATAGAATCACTGACAAAACATCCAAAACTAACACCAAAATATGAAACAGAGGCAGAAAAATTACTAAATAGCACCATGTTATCACCATTATTCTCCTACTAAATCCAAAACACAGTCCTGTGCCAGCTGCTAAGAGGAAAATTAACTCTATCCCAGCTAAAACTAGGACAGATATGAAGGTTAAAATTTACAGAGGGAGTTTCCAGAAAAAAAAAAAAAAAAGGCTTGCCTAAAATCTGCTCTTCAAATGCCAGGATTTTTTTCTTGGCCATCACTCTAGCCAAAGCTGTTTGCATGTAGGAAAAACAAGAAACAAGACAGGAAATGTAAGAAGAGGTTACCCATGTGGTACTTGGGGTAGCTCCAACTTGAGTGTCTCTGCCTTTGATTCAAGAAAGGGTTTTCTAAATCTAAGCCTACAAATAGTCATCACTGCTCTTCCTTTGAGAGCAAGGATTGCTGGGTGTTTGAATGAATTCAATGCAAATATGATTAAGTTGCATTTACTCATACAACTGAATACAAAATTAGTCTTCATGAACCCAAGATGTCTGGATGGGATTAGAATTGCAGATGCTCTGGAAGATGGCAACCAGTGCCACTTTTCACATATCATTTTTTCAGGTATAGTTTCCATAATGTGACTTGTAATTGCATGGAACTCCATATTTTCCATAAAGATGCATGCAAATAGAGCTCAAGACCTATTTAGAAGACTTAAAAGATTCATTGCTCTCATGATAGCTTCACATTTGAGTGAATTTAATTCAAGCATCAGTGACCTTATTAATAGACCCAAACACTTCTGCTTTACCATTTTTACTAAACACGTCTTGTTAACAGATAGGCTTTAAAAGTAAATCTTCAGAGAGAGTTCATGCTTTGAACTCTCACCATGAAGCAATTCCCACAAGGAGGAATGGCAGAGAGTACTTGCAAGAGCACATCCAACCCCCAGCAGAGCTGGGTGCAGAGGGATGTCCTGCCACCCAGAAAGGAAAAAGACCAGGAGATTCTTAAGCATTGGTTCAGTCACAGTCTTGAAAAGCTTCAGAGATATTCCAACACCTGAGCACCCAGAGACCTGCACACCAGGCAGGCACCCACCACACTCTGTGCCTTCCCTCAGAACTGATGTCATTTCTCTTGCCATGCTGCCCATTTGTTCCTCTTTTTCTGCTTTCAGAGGGTACCTCTGAATCATGGCTGCTGAAAAATAGTTTCCAGGCTTTTGCCTGATTTACGTGATGCAGGTCTTTGGAGCATGAGAGCTGAACAGGTTAGTGAGGGTGCAATAGCAGCTGTGGGATGGGAACTGTGTCTGGCTCTTGGTGTGGGCACCTTCAGCAGAACAGAAAAGGACTTGTGTGACTTTGACAATCAGATTCATTGCATATTTCACAGACAACAGCAGTGATCTGTTTTATGATCTTTTCATCTTTAGACCAAATCCTGTGCCCACTATAATTACAAATACAAAATTAATTATAATCACACAATAGATTTCAAATGTTTTTAGAGAAATCACAAACACATCTCTTCTGTTCCCCAACTGAAGCTACTCTGTGTATTTACTTTTGACAGCTATTTTGTAGATCGGCTCTGTAGCTCTAGATAACAAAAATTTTGCCACTGACAGAAATGGAAGTAGTGACTATTTGTACATTATATCAGTAAATACAAAATAGGGGAATTTTTAATTATAGACCTCAGAAAATTTCCATAGTATCCTTCAGAGCAGAACTGTCTTTCTCTCAACCCACAAATTTTACTCTTTTCCCCCCCCTTTGTCAACTCCAATGTGCAAGCAAGAAACTAATAGATCAGACTGTACAACTGGAGCTAAAGTTTGGGTGGCATAAACACAAAATCACCCTCCCAAACACACCTTCCTCCAAACTCTTAAGAATATGGATCTAACCAGGTCCTGAGCATCAGAGCAGACCAGGCAGGGCTGCTCCTGAGAAGGAGAAATCTAAGACTGCTCCTTTTCCACAGAAATTCACATTTTGCTCCAGATCTCAGTACTGAGAAAGTATCCTTAAGATATATTAATAAGATTTTCAGCTGTCAGAACCAGCTTTTCACTGAAATGCACAGCAAAATACACAGCACAGCCCTTTTGGTTCCCCTGTCTCCACAGGCAGTCCTTTGGAAGTGACCCCTCAGGCCTCTCTTCACAGCCTGGTCCTGGGCAAGGGGGCAAGGGCAGCAGGCAGCAATCCACAGGGATAGGCTGGCAGACAACTTTTAAAGAGAACTATAGAGATTTTAGAGTAGAAGACTCTAGTAAAATTGTATTGCATATGTTTTGGACATTTAGATATGTATTTTAAGAAAATAGCTACTGATAAAAAGCTAAATTTAGACAGACATGTGGTGATTTCACAAGTAGAGCACTTGATAAATTCACAGGAACTGAGCCCTGTGTTGTGTTCAGCGCAAACACACATGGCTTTTTCATGTAAAAGTTCTGCAGAACTGGGCAGAGCCTAATTACAACCAAAACAGAATTTAGAAGTGAGAGAAGAATAAGACATGAAAAAAGTATAAAAAGTACAGCTTCAGAAAACTTAAGATAAAAATTTTGAAACTTACAGAAAAAGTTCAGGGGAAAACTAAAGTCTTATCTTGCCATAAGTCACAGTGATTTGATTAAGGAAGAGCCCAAGGAAATGTCAGCAGGACAGCATACAGAGAGCAGAGCATTCTGTAGTAAGGGCACACAAGAATATTAAACACAATAGTCACTGCCTTATAAAAAACTTGAGACCGGCAAGAAATATCAAAAATAGAAGCTGCTGCGGCAAAACTAACCCAGCTACATCACTCTGGAGATACATGGGGTGTGTAACTAATGAGGAGCAAGCCACTATTGCTTACACACAACAGAAGAAGAGTTAGAAATACCAGAGATGAGAAACAAGGCCATGATAAGTTAGGTAGAGACTTTTAATGTTGCAATTCAGGAGTTTCCAAAAAGTAAATCTTGCAAGTTAAATATGGTATGAATATTAATTTCTTTTTTATCTAAAGAAATTAAGCTATGGAAAAAAAACAGTGACAAGGATCTATGTTTCTTTTCAATGTTATCAAAAGACTGTGTTATAAAGGTGCAGGAATAAAAAAGGACCAGGATAAAAACTGGAATAATTATACTTCCCTGAAATAGAAAGTGGAAAATAACACCACAATTCTGATGGGGCGAAGGAAGAACAGCTTGTCCACCAAATTGTTTCTAGTGATACTGGAGAGAGAATGACCTTGGACTACATGTAACACAGACTGTTTTACATCTTTGGTTGTGACTAGTGCCAAAAAAAGTACTGAAGAGCTTGAAAAAGGACTCTGTGAAGGTTAGACTTCTGAAAATAGATGAAATAGACTGAACGGACAAAATTACTCCCCAAAATTATGGACTATATTTGAAAAGAGAGTAAAGAATCATAGTTAGCAGACAGATCAGTTCTGGAAGATTTGTTTTATCTGATAAAGCAACAAACCCCAGTGCTAACCAAAGGCAGAGAGGTTGTGAAAAATAAGAGGCTTGTGGAAAGTACCTCCTGCATGGCAGCTGGTCCTTGTCCCATAGCAATTGTCAAGGAGGAGGACAAGGTTTACGAAGCAGAGTAAAAATGGGAAAAGACAACAAAAATGTAAAGCCCTTAATAGTGATGAGAACAGCCATGTGAAGTGCCTGTTATTTGGGTCAGAACTGAACTGCCAGAGGCTCATGGGCAGAGGTTGAGGGAACCAGGGGCCTGTGTGGGCAGCCCTCTGTGCAGGGCAGCATGCAGGTGCTCCCATGAGGGAATGTGTTCTCACTTCACAGAGGAGAACAAAAACAGCACCTGATTACACGCAAGGCAAGCTGCACTAGGCACACTAGGATTTCTATCCAAACTCCAATGGCTGGTAATACAGTGGCATCTCTAGAAGAGGAGCTTGTCTAATCATCCCTAAAATTAATGCCATTTTGAATACAATAATGGTTCCAATTCCTTGAAGTACTTACTCAGTACTTCAGCAAACTACTAGAAGAGTTTTGGATGAGACCAGATACTATTGGGGATTTTTCCCACCCTGAGTACCCATCGCTGCATAGTCCATTTGACAAGTACTATCAATACCACTATTTTCCAATCCAGTGTTTATTTATGCTGGTTTTTTCTATCTAGCAGACAATCTAGTACTACCACATTGACATGAGGCTTTTCAACGTCTTCTAGTTAGGTTAATTTTATAGATAGTTTTTTGGCGGTTTTTTCTGCCTAGTAAGCTGTTCATAATAAGAAAGTTTAGGAAAAAAGGCAAGGTCAACAGTCATTTACCAACTAAGCTTTCCCTAGGTATCTTTTTATTCCCAGGACAGAGAAAACTGTGCTAAATTCAGATGTCACCATGTGGTCAGGGCTGACAAATGTTGACTATTTCTTAGAATAATACTCATGTTGTAGCTGTCCAATGTGGTCCTGTGGGGTTTTGTTAGCTGGTATGTTAGCAAAACAGAGATCCAAACATGAAACCTTTCTTTCCTCCATGTGGGTGTTCAGGAAGTTACGTGACTGTGAAATCCATAGGATATAATTGAAACAGTTTTGCAATCTAATGAGAGAGAACTCAAAATAGGGCCCTTTGTGGTATTTGCACATTGAAAACAATTGGGAGTTTTCCCTGAAAAATAGCCAAATACTGAGTCCCCAGAGCAATATTTTCCACTGCACCAAGTCTACACCAGTGCACCATCAGTCTCACTCAGGCCTCAAAAATAAAGCTTAAAAGGACACAAATGATATATATATGCCTTGGGCTGAGCTTCAACCAAGGAGTAAATTTCTTCCGAAAACAATTTTATGTTGCTTTCATCATCACTGGCAAAGATGCTGCTTACAAACACTATTATAAAGTGCTTTCTTACTCAGAGCCCAATGGCAAGCAGTCCCTCTCCTAAGTTTAACCAAACAAAAGTAACAATAAAATATGGTTTGTACCCATCTGGGCAATTATCACTAGATGCTGGAGAGTAATAATAGTGTGTCTACATAGTAGATGGTCGCATTTCCAGAATGAAATTAAACTAAGTCCAGAACAGGAACTGGTTCTAACCACACAATAAAATTTAGCTGGAAGTTGAAAAATGCAGTTCAGGCAGGGAACAGTCTCCTTGTCTTAACTCTTGCTGTTTCATCTCTCCTGCCGCTCTGTCCCTGAGCCCTGCAGATCCTTTGGTGCTCTGCAGGGAGTTAAACAGGGTCCTTGCTCAGGGGCCTCGGAAAGCTCCTTATCTACAGATCTGAGCACCTTCTTTTGTTACACTGGGCTCTGTTTGTTTCTCTCTTAATCTCAGCAGAGTCTTGTATTCTTTTAGCTTTTTGCCCTTTCACGTGAGGGATTAACAGTGTCGCTTGCAGGCTTTGGCTGAGAGCTGGAGTACCTCAGGAAGGGCGGCTGCCCCTTCCCTCTGTGCCCCCAGCTACAGCAGAGCCCCTGAAATGATGAAACACCCCAGCCCAGGAATGGTAACCTGCACTGACGCTTCAGGGGCAATACCGAGGGGAACCATAGAGGCAGATGGCAGGGAACAGACAGGGATCTCGGGATGGTGGGACAGGAGCGAGCTCTCACACGCGAAGGAGCCGTGTAGGTGACAGCGGCGGGCCGGGCCAGCACAGGAGCCGGGCTGCAATGACAGGCGGGGGCAGATGGCACTGCAGGTGACAGGGGCTCGGTGCGGGGCAGAGAGCTGAGCCAGGGCACGGGCACACCCAGGGGGACAGGGGCAGGACATGAAGGGGGACGGGCACCGGCTCTGCAGCTCCCCCGCAATGCTGGGGTGCGATTTCCCTCTCTGCACCGCAGCTCCCCGGCAATGGGGCTGCACGACCCGCTGGGCAACGCGGAACGGGGACACAACCGAGAGAAAATAAAACCTTGCAAAAAACTGAAAAGAGGTGACAGGAAAGGAAGGGGGATGAGATAATAAGGTGTTTAGAAAGCCCTGGACAATTTCAAATGCTCTGAGTACAATCAAAAATCGTTGTGGGATCTGCATCCAAACCAGCAGCCATGAGAACGTGTTACTGTAGTTTTACCATGGTAGCATATGTGCCATAGCTACGCTGCAAGGAACAGCGCACCAAGAGAAGTGTTTGATGTAGAATTTTTAACCTCTGTTTCATGCTTATTTTCTGCTTAAAAGAGCAGAAATCTGCTGTCAAATAAACTTATTCTTTCTCATGGAAGTTTATTTAATCTCCAGCTTTACCACAAGCCCTTCCCCTCCATCTCAAAATACACTCTTTCAATAAAGCAAAAATACTAATTTCTATTGCAAGGCATGTAGTTACCTCAAATAAGCATGTTTAAAAAGCACAGATTATTTGGCAGGGGGCAGGGAGGATTGCCAGTTTTGAACCTTTACATTTTCATATCTTCCCTATTAGGAAATTAGAAACAAAATGGTCAGTTGAAATTTAAACCTAAATGCTTTTGAGCCAGTTCCCTTGTCCATTTTTTCTTCGCTGCTTTTACAACAGAATCTGAATCTATTTGTTATTTCAAGTGTTGGCCTATTTTCAGCAGTGATTATGATGGTACCACAATGTGCAACTTGACATCTCCTCCTCTCCTCTCATTCAAAGTCTCCCAGGGCCCAGCCATTTCACACAGGCTTGCTTTAGGCATTTATTAAATATGCACCTTCCAGTAGGGTTTAAAAACACCAACTAATCTCATCAGAGGCCAGAGACCTCCAGATATGTAAATCTACATCTGTTCCTCTTCAAAGGAAAGATTCTCCTGGATTACTCCAGGAGAAATGCATCCCACCCGGATATAGCCACTGAACCAGAGAAAAAGAACTCCCATGGCAAACGTGCCACCTCAAACTCACCAAGATCCAACGACAATGAAATTACACTTAATGTAATTCACTGTTAGCTTTAAGGAGCAATTAAGTAAAAGGCAGTACAGCACTTGCCGTAGGCTGTTGGTTCCAACAGGGGCCAGTGGAAAGAGGCACATAATGTTAAAATTGGTAACGTTAGTATTAACATAAGGATGAACTGTAGGTGGCTGCTCGACTACAGTGCTGTAAAATAGCAGAGTCCATTAACAAGCAGCAATCACCCTTCCCTTTTTTCTTTTTTAAAGTGTGCTGTAGATGTTTGCCAGTGAAAGCATGCAGCAATAATTAACTGTCTATTAGCTTGTTTTATAAAAAGACCCAGAATTCTCTCTCTCCCCAATGCCTCACCACTATCCTCACCTTCCCATAGTGAGGGGGGAGATCAAACAATTTTATGAAAAATATTTCAGAGCTATTAGAGAGAGACTACACAGTTCACTTCAGTAGAGCAGCCTTGCACACAGCACATTCACTTTTCAAGAAAGAGTGAGCCTTTACTTGGATTTTACATCCCCTTTTGTATAATACAATTTTAAATGTGAGCACAAAGGATTTTTACCAAGTCATGTTCTGTATATGTATGAGTTTCACATTATTATTAGAGATGCTTACATGTTTCTAAAATATAGCCTTAAAAGATACAAATTTGTAAGCCAGAAAATAACGTGAAATCAAATGTGGTTTTCATTCACTCATATCCCCATGGTTTCATTGACTGCAATTCAGATTCAGGATTTGACCATCACAAAAATAATCTGAGTGTTCTACTGTCTCCTCTTTCTACATTTTTGTTTGACAGATTTTTGGTAAGCTGCAGAATTTTTGGCTGAATCAGACAAATAAATACAGCCTATCTCATTCGGGAAAAAAAGGGTATTGAATAGTGCTGGAAATATTTTTAAAAACCAGTCCTGAAGTACAGCAGATAATTTTGTAATTATATCATTTACTCAGGTTTCAGATACTTAACATACATTTATATATTTCTTAAATTCTGAAAAAAATCTTGGATGAACACAATCTGTAGACTCTGGATTACACACAACTAGAAGAGGCTAATGTAGTGATTTTACTATGCTTAAGGTTTATAAAAGCACAGCTTTATGATTAAGGGGTTTGAAGATTTTTATTTTATTTATTTACTAAACATGCAAAATGTAGCAACTACAAAGATCTGGGGGATATATCCCTTAAGAAAGACAGAAGAGGGGTAAAAAATTGTTTTGAAAAGAGTGAAAGACATATTAAATTACTTAAAATAAAAGTTCATGTCTAATGAAGCCATCACATAAAAAGTGAAACTCATATGCTCAATTACAGCTTATATTTTTCTCACAGATAAGATTTGAGCAAACTCTTTAAAAGTCAACATTTTCTGTCGTAACAGCAGTTCTACCTCTCACATGGCAAACAAACTACACAAAAAGGAGGGAAAGATGAAACAAGGGATATGCCCAGTGTGAATGGACCTAAATCTTTTAATTAACACCCTCTGAAAAGCACACTCTTTTTCCACCAAACTAATAAAAAGTGTGAGTGTGGGGTCTTTGTTGTTGCTCAAGCCTTGCCTGCGCTCTAAGGAACTGAGGAAAGGCTAATCAGGGTTATTTAAAGCCACTTTCTACTTGCCAGGCTCCAATATCTCATTAATTCACTCTTAGTTGGTATCATTGTCTGATAGTGTTTGAAAATCACCAAAGAAACAAGGATTTCCCCTAATCCTGTCCATCAGAGGTAACTCTCTGGAAGAGGATACCACACCACAGTATGTAGGACATGGATACAAGTGTGCACATAGGGAAATTCACTGTTGTCATGCAAACTACCATTCTCTGTAGCTCAATACATACCTGACAAATCTAATGAGAAAATGCCTGTTTAGGCCTGAACTTCATAATAAAAAGAATAGATATTCTGATGATAGTTTAAAGAAATCATCCTGAGTAACTAATATCTCCTTGGAACTATTGCCTGATTTCTTTAATCGTATTTGCAAGAACTTGACACAAGAAAAACTGGTCATGTGCATATTTTACATGAGAAAAGAAAGATTTTGGTCACGGTCACACGTCAGAAAAGCAATTATTTCAACAACTTGGTTGTTATAAACTACAGCTTTAACTTCAGTTCAAGATGAGGAGTGCTGTTCTGGGATCTTTGTCTTGGAACAATTCTAACCCTGGGGACTGGAGGAAAACCTCAATAATACCAGCATGCATATCTTCAACTGAGCATCATCCCTCTCATGTCCAGAGACAGATGAACTGAGCATAAGTTACCTTTCCAAGAAGTTTCTCCTCTGTACAAACCAGCCTTTATTGCTCACTAATACTAAAACCAGCATTTATAAACACAATCAAATGATGCTTTAAAGCATCAGCACATCCCTGAATACTCCCTCCCCAGTGGCTGCTATAATTCACCTTTCTATGACCAGGTCAGGCCACTATTGGGAACCAGCTGGCTTTCAGACCTAACTCTCTTCACACAGCCCTAGTTTCTCTTTAACTCCTGCAAAAGGAACAAAATAGGATTCCCTTACAGGCTGACTGCAGTGAAACAGCCCAGAACCACAGCTCCCAGTTTAGTATCATGAATATTTAAATGTTTTTGTCTTCTGATATTTTACTTATTTTGTAATGCATATTTTTGCCATTTAAATTCCTATTTTTATTAGGTATAAAGCAAAGTTAAGTTTATAAGGATGTTGTAAAATTTGCATTATAGAGTTGTAACCCAGAATATCCAATTGTCATGGCCATACTTTTAATGAATATTTACTATTCAGGCTAAGCAAGAAAGATTCAGATTTTTTTTTTGTATAAAGTGCCTTCAAACCCTTCTAAGGAAGCGCATCAGTACACAAATTACCTTTATAGTTTTCCAAAACCAGGATCTTTCTTCCCTCTTGTATTTTAGGGTGAGTCAAAAATTCAGGAAAAGCACATACATGACTTGTACTGTACACACAGGTGAACCATTATAGAGGTAACATGAATTACTATAAATCCTCACATCCCAGTTCAGATGTCATTAGCACTGGATTTATTGCTGAGCTCAGAGCTCTCAACACCATTGATGGTACATACATTCACAGGTTATGGTTCATGGAAGACACACATGAAACAGGGGAGTGTGCAGCTATTTCCCACTGACTCTAATTTCTCCTGTTTCTAAGTACATTTTACCCTGCACTGCTACAATAAAAGTCTTCTAGAGTTAACAGTAGACAAAATAAACAATTACTTCATCAGCAATCGATTGCAGAGCAGCAGGGCAGTGGCACTGGTTAGTGCTGCTATCACTGTGCTCTGATATTTTCTGACAGTCTTCAATATTTCCCCTGTATCACAGACAACTGTCCCAGACTCAGAACTCTTCATTCAGTTTTTCACATTTCTAAGTGCAGTTTCAGTTTTAATCTATATCTTTAGAAGGAGCTTACTTTGTCTCATGCATTTTATATGCCCTTTACTATTATGGGGAAGGAAAATGTAAGTATTGATTCTGGACTAGGTAGGATTACTGAATCACAAAGACATATGCTGAAACTGCAGCATAAAATGTATTCTATAAAACAAAGTGAAATAAGTGGAAAATGATTGAAGCACAAATTGTTTATGAATCCCTATAGAACAGACTATTATGAAACCAAAACGGAGAGAAGTCCTTACATCAAGCAGTATAAAACCTAAATAATAGAATTTTTACTGCACCTGATAAAATCAACAGAAAAATAGGAAGATTATGCCCCCAATTTTTAATTAATAGCCAGCCATGCATACCACAGTGTATGGGCCTGAAAAATTTCCCAAAAATGGTAGTGTCTTTCAATTTTAAATAGTGGGAACAATTTTATAAATCATCTTAAGGTACATGGTTTCATTAAAAGATCACTTAGTATTTACATCAAATCCAAGGAATGCAGACTATAGAAAAAAGATTTTACACTTAGTTTGAAATCTGTGTCATTTCAAATCTTCAAGTTAGCTAATGGTGAAGGTTTTTCAGAAGCTAAAAATATTAACTTTTTGTGTATTTGTGCCATAATAAACATGGATACAACAAAACCCCATATAAAATGAGACTCCAGTCAGCAGACTAATGTAGATAAATGTGGGCTTTCTATTCTGCTGGACACCTCACCTTATTTTATATTACAATGCTACTTTATTGCCTCTGCTGTGGTTGTGAAGTGTCACCAATTCTCTGGCTAATTAAAAGATGGGCAGCAGATTGCCATTAATGAGATTTGGCTTCCACAAAATGAGGCTCTCTTGGTGTGTGGCTGCGTAAGTCAGCTAAGAGAATCAGACCTCCCCTTAGATGAAGGGAATCTGTACAGATCACATCGGAGTAAATCTAAAAGTAATCCGCTGTATAAAGGAATGAGCTTTTTGCAATTGTATTTTTGAGTGTATGCAGGGGTCCCCCTTAGGGTTTTGCAGCCACAAAGATATCACACTCATTTGAGCTGGGATCTTGGAAGAAATACATAGCCAAGAGAAAACAAAGCTTTCAGGTCTGCTGTATATGTATATGAACGCATAAAAAAGCCAAATCTAGCTAAAGCTATTCTCCTCCATGCTTCAGTGGAGACGAAGGAGAAAAAAAGAGATACAACATAAAAAATTACCACTAAAGAACTCCTCTTAAGACTTTTATCCCCAGTAAGACCTTTATTCTTCTGACCTTTATCAAGATCAAAAAAGATCAAGAGGCAAAAAAGCTTGATCTCTTGTGTGGTAATGACCCTATTTTAGCAAGTTACTATCCCATTAAAAAAAAAATAAACAATATTCCTCTCTTTTAACAACTCTTACCTATTAAGACAAAATTGTACATGTTCAAACCAAAGTCTGCTGACTTCAGTGGAACTTCACCTAGCCCACTGCATCTTGAACAAGAGTAGCACCTTCTCCTTCTGGAAACCCACTACTGGCAAAGCCTTCTGGAGAGGCAGCCCCAGGACTGCACCCAGAGAGCAGCCAGGATGACCCAATCCACTGCTGCCCCTTCTGCATGCCAGGACAGGAATTTTACACCGGGGATTCCTCACCCTCTGGCTGTTACCCAAATCCTGTGTTCCCAGAGGATTCTACCCAAGAAAGGGCACCCAAAGGTGTTTCATAAGATGTGAAGATTTCATATCAAAGCTGGAGAAAGTCCAGTGGAAATTGCACAGGGGTGTGTTAGAGGCCATGTCAATCTTGAATTTATAAAGGTGGTATTAATCTCTAGAAGAGATTTTTCTGGTCAAGTTATTCCTGGAATGAATTCAGGTGAAGATTCTTTGAGTTATTTTCCATTCTCAAGATTTTAAATAACTCTCAACAAGACAAGAACATGCATTGGATGCCAGTCCACATGCATCAGAACCTATGCCAGCAACTCTCTCCATGGGCTGAGAAAAATTTGATGCATCATCTTGTCACTCCTTCATTTTCCATTAGGTGGGATAAACACTTGCTGGATCATCAGAGAGCAGCCACTGTTTGAAACAGATTTGCCAACACAGGCTGTTGGGCAGAGTTCAGATAACTGTTCTTATTTTCCTAATCTCAGCAATATATATTTATATATAAATAATTCCTTACGTATCTATATGTCATTTTTATCTATATATACATAAAATATAAACATGATCTGCACACAGAAAATTCAAATACAGAACTTAGAACTGATAAATAGACTGCCACCCCAAGCCTTCCCAACAGCTTTCCAACCTGCCTTTGTGCACTTGTGTTTGACAACAGTCTGAGCTGCAATTTGAGGGCCTGAAAGTTCAAAGTCATGTCAGAGTTTCAGTTCCCTCTTTCTTTCTCTCTCTCACTTATTTGAATTGTTTCTGCTTTTGGTCTTTTCTTTGGAAGTATGTGTTTTCAGCAGCTATCTCAGGAGAATGAGTTATGTTCTCATCCCAAATCTGTAGAGAACTTTGTCTTGCTTTCCACATACATAAAATAAAGTCAGAATTTAAGTCACTGGTTTTAGAAACAATGGATCTTTTGAAGTACTTTGATGTGCATTGATTCCATGTATGCCATATTTTAATAGTTTTAAAATAAACAGCAAACTATAGAAACAAAATACATTCAGAGAAGTATTTTAATTAAAGGCACTTTGGTGTCCACATCCAGGGTACTGAAATTCCTAGGAGACTGCTGATTTGATATACAGCATACGTCTATGACAGACAGAAGGATCAATAAATACATGCTTTTTTCCTACTATATAAACCTTTTGTTACCTCTCCCCCAGTGCACTCAGAGAACTTCCCTCCATCAGATTAGTTAATCTCCAAGTGATAGCAACACAAAAAGCAAAGCTTTTTCTCGACTGTATTATGACTCGTCCATCACTGGTTAATAGTTTAATTTAAAAGTGCAAAAGGAAATACTGGCCACAAAGGAATGGCTTTAATTTGAGAAAACTTCCAATTAATAGGATAGCTTAATTAAAAGAACAGCTTAAAGTCTATAATATAAACTTAGTGGTGAAAATCTGCAAAAATGCAGGGTTTTTTTTAATATACAAAAGTAACATTACTGACTTTCAACAAAAATCTTAAACAGTCATCATTATTCAGAGAATGGTTGCAAAAGTTAAAGCCAGGCAGAATTATGACAGTTTTAGAAGTGTTGGGCTGCTCAGCCTTTTTGGACACATACCAAATATTATTCAAACTAAATTCATGTGTTTGTACCAATCTTTGGTATATATAAAAATTTTCTTTTATTTCCCCACAAATGTCTAACCTTTGGCCACTCTTTAGTGAAGCTGCATTTTCTACAGTGTACTCTTGGAGAACAAAGTACAACAGCAACTGGCAAAGTTTTTGAACATACTACTGGAGGGAGGCTCAAGGAGCCAAAATCATTATTTTTGTATGGAGTGTTTCATACCAAACACAAACACTGGGGGGTCCTGACTGAACTCCTTTGCCCTCCTGCCGTTTGTGCCTGTGATATTGGGCAATTACACAGCTTTGGCAGAAATAGCATGTTGGATAGGAAATTTCTCACTTATTGGGGAGTTTGGACTGCACTTGTCAACAAAAATGAGACCATACAGCAATCCTAATGAATTTAAGGGGCAAATCATCTTGCTTCTCTCCTAAGATCTAGCCACCTTCTGTTTTTTCCCTTCTTTAACTAGGATAGACTTTGCTCTATGCAGTTTGAAATGTAAAGGAAACCCACATCCCAAATTAATGTAAAACTACACCACAAATAAGAGTTCTATGACTGAATAAGTCTGCGGGAGTTGCAATTAATGAGACTTGGCAGTGGCTTTTGCCAGCATGCTTATGCTACTGCTGAAACACACACACACAGAGGCACAACACAGAGCCTTGCACATTGCAACACAACTATAAAGGACAGGTTCCATTAATCAAACTACTTTTCTTTTACCCAATACTTATTCCAAATACATTTGCATATTAGAAGGATTCCCGGTGATGAAAAAGCTTTTTCTAATCTTCTTTAAGACATCTTTTAGGAAAAGTTTGGGGTTAATCCTTTTTTTCTTTTGTTTTCACTTTTAGAGCAGAGCTCTTCATGTGAAATTTTGTGATTTCTCAACAGATTTCTGTCTCATTTCCACTCTACACTAAAGTCTTTGTTCTAGTACACACACATATGTGTGTAGATATATCACACAAGAGTAACATACACCTACCTATATAACTCTACTTAGCTCTTTTCTTGCATTCCCATCTCTCCTAAGATTCCCATTACTCTCCTAAGAAGAGATTTTTAAGCTATCTTGACTTTAGCACAGAAGTTTACCTATTTGAGCTCCCAAGGGAGAAGTCTGATTAAGAACTATTGAAACCCTCATGTTTAACAAATGGATGTTGCACTTAGTCCCATGCTTTGGTTGACATGACTGTGTTCAGTCAAAGGTTGGACTCAATGACCTTGCAAGCTTTTTTCAACCTCAATGAGTCAATGACTCAGTTGCTCCACTCCACCTTTTTATTAGGACATGCCCAGCAAAAATCCACTGGGCAGTCCTTGGGTGGCTTTCGGGTTTAGAGCTAAATCAAATCTGCTCTTCTCAAGGCCAGTGCTATCAGTTCCACTTCGAGCAGCACTGAACCCTGATATTCACATTGCCTTTCCTGACTGACCTCAGATATTACCAAAACGTTCCTCAGGGCCTGTGATAGATCTTCTCCTGATATCATTTACTTGGTAAGTGGAATGGCAAAGGATCTCAAGTTCTGTCAATGAGGAAGGCTTTCATATCTTCCTGCTAAGACAAGTCACCTGAGACAAAGAGTTTCTGCTCTCCATGAACTGGTCTCCAGGTGGGCTGAAGGGCTGTTCCCAGGAAGCTGGGGGGAATTACAAACTGCTTTGTGGGAGGTTGTGGCCCCCTATTTCCCCTCTGTTCTGCATCTGGCAGAGGCAGTGAACTTTCCCCACTAGGGTAGACAGCCCCTGAGTGGCTGGTGAGCAGGGAGCAGGCACCAAGGGCACGGGGCTGTCCCACCTTGGCCTCCCCTGGAGCTCAGGAATTGTCACCATGGCAGTGCCAGGCCTGCCCTGGAGCTCAGGAATTGTTACCATGGCAGTGCCAGGCCTGCCCTGGAGCTCAGGAATTGTCACCACCAGGCACTCTGTGCCAGCCACAGCCGGGCAGCGCTCTGACAAACATCCCGGAACCAAACGTGTGCTTCTCAAACACACCAATTAAAATGTACATTAGCTTAGCACTGGTATCAGCACTGCTATAATTGCTGTTTCAGGAGAAAGGCCAGATAACTGCCCTGTTTTCTCATTGTTCTCTTTTAATAAGAGTCAACTTTGCAATTAAACAACTCCCTAAAAACACATATTGAGACAAATCTTTGTTAGTAGGTCTGAATGCTGGCTTGGTGCCCTATAGAAGGAAATCACTAGCCTGCAAGCAAGGTATTTCAGCACTTATAGATGGATACTTTAATGGCAGTCATTGCTACAATTTTAAAGTATCTTTTCTGGAAAAAAAAATTAAGGGTTGTCTGCAGCTAAAATATTTATTGATCACTTTTCTCCAAATGTGAGAAATAATACTTTTGTTCTTCATTATGCATTGATAAGGCAAATGAAGAGCTATATCAGATGATATAAGAGCAGCATTCCACTGAATGTGTAACTTGTTGTACCCATATTATCCCATAAGTCTTTATATTATCCCATAAGTCTTTATGAAGTACCTCAGCAGTGAAAAGCTAAAACATCCACAAGCTCTCTTGGTTTAAAATATCATACTAGGAAAGTAAATCATCTCTTCCATGACTGTAAACCAGACCAGCATTACTTCAGCTTTATAGGGCTAATACAAAGATAAACTGGAGATAACTGACCTGCTTGTGGCAGGTCTGATTGTTTGAAGGACACTACTTCTTTTGCTGATTAACTGTAGATGCTCAGAACTATTTCAGAGATGGCTCAAAAAAATTTTATCCCTTTCCCACCCCAAATTCCTTATCTTTATGGAAGAACCAGTACATAAAACAAACAAAAATACCACAGAGCACATATCTATTGGAATCAGCATTGGAATATGCAGAGGCCAATTAATTCCATGCACTGTCCACCAGAACCTGTCCTCCTGAATTTGGTGCTGAGCCACTTGTAATGAGAGAAAGGACAGCTACTTATTGATTCATCCTTTTTGCTATCCAAAATAAAGTTTACATATTTATAAATGCAACAAAATACACCTAATTATTGCTTTCTCCCATGTTTTATGTAGCTCCATGTGATTTTCTGCAGTGTTCAAGTAGCCAATTTGCAAATAGAGCAAATATTTGCAGTATTCAAGTCATCATTTGCAAACAGTTAGTAAATATTTTACCTTTGAAAACCTAAGGATTTTGTTGACACTGTTTTATTGCTCTGCCAAATATTATAATATTTTTTCTTTAAATCAATGGGGAGATGCAGAATAAGATCCCCACACTGTTACAAGCTGGTTTGAAAGGCAGTGGAAGGTCTGCAGCTCATGAATATCAATCCCCCACTCCACCACTACTGCACCCTGGCATCCCAGACTTCCAGACACAGCACGGACACTTCATGGAGTTTTCAGTATGTTTAGCTTCTCTTATTTGCTTTTGCGTAATATTTTATCTAGAAAGTAGGCAAGAAGTAAAACAAAAGCATCCACATAGGTATGTGACACTGTCACAGGGAATCTATGGGGTTTTATCTGTTCAACACCACTAGATCACCAGATGGAAGCCAGAACTGAACCTGGAGTCCTAGAGTTGGATTGAAATATAAAGGAAATAGGGTAAAAGTGGTGATTGGCCTTTAATTAATTTTACTCAGCAATAAATTTTGCTATGTTAGAGTACTGAAACTGATTCAGTTTCAGTAAGAAAAACAAGAAAAAGTAAGAAAAACAAAGATCTTAGTCTGTGAAACCAAGTGGGGACAGCTTGGATATTCTACCCCCAGCAAAATAGAATCTGACCCTTCTATCTGTGAGGAATCTGTTCTGATTGATGTCTGATAAGGAAGTGTTGGAATAAATTTTCTTTTGCTGCACCACTTGAACTTGTGACATCCAGTTAAATTTTCTTAACTTTGCCAGTGGCAAAAACACATCTTGTATATATCATGGTTTGCTGAAGTTTCAGAACACCCTAAGGTGTCCAGAATATTAATAATCTTGCTTTTAAGGACTAAATTAGTTTGTCTTCTTGTGATGCTTCACAACAGTGTCCCCTCTGTTTGCAAAGGTGGAGTGCCTTACTACTGGCACTTGAGAGGAAAGAAAAAGCTCGAGTAGCTCATGCTGGGGGTCTCCCCCTTCCCTGCCCTCCCAGAACCCCTGCTCAAACACACACAGCTCCCAGGGGACAAAACACACATGCTAAACACTTTATAAAGCACTGAGCAATGCAATGGCTTAGCAAGGACCCCAAGTAACGCTTTGTGTAATTTCACTGATTTCAGTGGAATTAAACCTAGGTGGCTTTTGGCAAAACCAGCCCAGCAGTGCAGAGGGGGCTTTTATTCTGAGGTCCTGGTTTTGCTGGCACAAGGGGGCAATTCACAGAGCACAAGGAATAGCAGCTGCAGTGAGGGAGTCCGTCAGCAAGGACAGGCCTGGAATGAAGGATCAAACAGGGGCTGAAGAATGCCTTGTTTTTACTGGTGCATTAAAAACACAAATAAATCAGGCAGTGTATAGCTTACAACCATGTAGCACTGCTGCCTGCCTTAAAGTCTTATGGTGTGCTTTAAGAGTATTCATGTTATCACCTGATCTTTTCTACTACCATAATAATTAATGTAGGAGCAGTACTCAGAGGGACTGGCTCCAAGGCCACAGAGGGGAAGAAGAAAGAGTACATTTGAAGAGGACTCCTTTTCTCAAATAAATAAAGAGGTACTTGAAAACCATATCAAATATCTAAAGCTGAATTTAATAACCACTTTTTACAGAGCTTTTTTTGTTTTCCATTGAATTATGCAATATTATCTGAAAAAGTAGCATCTATAATTAACTGACAACAGGATTTGAACTAAGTAGGAAGAAATGGTGATTAAAAACATGTTCTTTATTCCCCAAATTTAGTGAAATTGTACTTAAATAGAGGCTGTGAGGAGACAGGAACAACACAGGAGCACATTCCCTATCCAACTTGTAAATATGTACAACACTCGTAATTCTTCTTTCCTGCTAATCCAAAGTACTGTGTACATAGATTCCACTCATATCCCCAAAAGCCAGCTTTTAGGGAGTAGAAACAGCAGAAATAATTTAGTGTAATAGTGCCTTTTCTTTTCTTTTGCTATGCCTTGGCACCTGCAGTGGCATTGTCCCTGCTGGAGTCCAATGGTGTGACTTTGGGCAGGCAGCACAGAGCTCTGCAAGAGCCCAGCTCTGCTCTGCTCCCTCCTTCTCCCAGGCACAGCCTGACCAGGAAGGGAATGGTGGGAATGGCAGCCCCAGCTCTGCCAGACACTGCTGCAATGGTGACCTGCCCTCCCCCTGGCACAGGAACTGCAATGGGCACTAACAGGCAGGTAAACCATGTCCCAAGCATCACAGAGGAACTCCTTGCTAGAGCACATCATCCCCAAAAAACACCCCAAAGAAGAATGTCTCCTTCATAATGAATAATCTGGCCCTGCTGAGCCCCTTCCTTCCTGAAGGTCTGCTTTTATAAGAAAGCATCCCCTTTGAAGCTCAGAGAGTCAGAATAAATTATATTGTTTAAGAGAATCAACATTTACCGAGTCATGCAAAATTCTTTAACGTAGACTGGATTCAAGAGACTAAGGATGAGCATGTATACTTTAACCCAGAGAAAACTGTACAAAGTGGCTGAAACTTCACTTAACATTTTTGTGAAGTTGTAGTGAGGGTTTCACTCCTCTTGCTCCTACAGCTTTGTCAGTCTCTTCTTTCTCACTCCTCACTTCTGCAGAAGGGCCAGCACACAGCTGCCCCTTCAAATTACTTGGTGCAACTCTACGAGTGCAAAGACTACAGATCACTTACACAAACTTTTCTAGTGATTAGCAGTACAGGTTGCCATAAAAAGCAGACAGCTTCTGGTACAGTGAGCTAATTATGTGGTTACTACAAAATAATGGAAACAGAAAGTAATTACACTGTTGTAGGTATTACTGCTAACATACTACCTCTTATCTTGGCAACATTGCAGATAATTAGCTCATGTCACTACACTGGTATTTTTCTCTGTGCAGTTTTGCACCTCAAAAAAGTAGAAAAGTTCCATGATTAATAACTACTCCAGAAAGTTTATAAAAGACCCAACTGCTCGAGAGACAAAGGACCACAGAAGCTTCAACTGGCCAAGAGATCAAGTACCAGCAACAAATGCACTCTGTGATGGAAAACCTGATTAAAATTTCTCAAAGAAATCATTATGGGTGAGAAACTAATTGAAAGACCTCCCTCCTGCCAGAGCTTTGCTAGAAAGAGAAGACTTCAAAGGCATAGAGGGAGAGCTAATGTTTTCACACTTAAAACTGAAAAAAGGCAATCCTCATGTTTGTGTTTGTTCAGTACACACTTCTCAAATGTTGCCCCCTCATGCTCTAAATCTGCTGGGTGGAAGATCTAAACCTTGAATATACAATGCTCTTTAGCTGGGGTGTATGGTGCTATTCTTCCATGCTGTGTGCCTGCCTATTCATGCGCTTTTATTCTTTATTCTTCAGACTGATATATAGTAAACAATATGGTTAGCCACTTAGAATTCTCTGGGTTATTAAAATGTGAGTAGCATTTTTTTCCCTCTCTCCTGGATTTCATCTGGAACCACTACCTAATTAATATCCAGAACCCAGCAGGAATCTGAATAATAATAAAAAACAACTTTTGTTGTTCCTTAAATAAATCTGTGTAATTTAAACCACAATCATGGGGATTTCATCAAAAGTAACTCAGCTCTTCCAAATCCCACACCATCGTTACAAACAACTTTGTAGTGCAATTTCCAAGGCAAGATATCTCTTCACTTTCATATTTTAAAGGAAACATTCCTAATGATAGCAAGGATGCATTTTATATGTAAAAAGCTGGGATCTGGATGGTTAGAACACAATGTACTCCCCCATATCTTCTACCAATGCATACACCAAACTGTAAAGGATCAGTTCATATAAATCCTTCCTTCTCTCAGAGACACATTGTCTTATCAGTCGAGAGCTAAGGTGCAGTTGGAGTATAATGTAAGTCCATTTCTCACAAGCTTAGAGCTTAAGCACTTTGTTATTGGTTATTAGGGCTGGACTCCTAGAGATAAACCTACAACTACTGTACACCAGTGAAGGGCAAATAAGCAAAATCCCTGACAGAAGTCTGTTGTAAAATGATGAATAAGCCTTCTAAATTGCCATAAGGCGCTAGTCACAATGGAATTGTATTTGTCAGACATGCATTGTAACCCTAAGGTTATCATAGTGGGCCAGCAGATACAGGAGGAGTGCTTAACACTATCACCCCCTAATCATATCTCCTACAGGCTAAAAACTCTGCAGGGAGCATTACCACTTAAAGAGGTGGTAGTGTTTCTATGGACTGAATGCAGACAGCATTTGGTAGAAAGAAATAAAACCTATAGAAAAGACTGACAGATATATTCACCCAGGCTGCTCACATGTACACCCTGAATTGAGATATAAAAAAAAATAAAAATCCTTGCAAATCATATCCTCAAGGCTAGGGTTCTAAATAATAAAATACTGTAGATTACTACTTTATTAGTTTTTTTAAAGCATATGAAAAATTATCTTTTGCCTGTGGAAAGACATTTTATCTGAAATTATAGCAACTCCAACAGTTTTAAGATATCAAATTTAGAAACTAAGCAGCTGTAGGAAATAGATGATATACCCTATTCTTGCAAATTAAATTCTCTAGTTCTAGTCCCCCATAAGTTATTTAATTGTATTATTCTTAAGCTTGACTAACACTGATGTACATTGGAAACCATGACTAGCTAATATTCTAAATCCTATTTATCACCAGATATGGCCAAAAACATGACAAAACACTTTTTCTCCACTGAAAAATAATAATTCTTGCAGAAATGTTAGCCCTCACAACTCTCTGCTGGAAACGATGCCCAGTTATCAGACACACACAAGTGAGTGAAAGCAGTTCCAGAGCAGTTCTCAGCCAAGTGATTAGGACATTCCTGCAAGAAACACGAGCATCCTCTCATGATTCAGGGGAAGGAGCTGAGCCTGGCTTTCCCTGCAGCCCAGATGACTGCTCTGGTCACTGGGCTGGGCTGTCATCCTGCTCACTTCCCCTCTCCCCCCCTGCCCATGGCCACTAGGACATTCAATTATTTATACCAAGTGGAACAACTCCAACAGGAGAGATTGAGCCACACTGCATGCACCTGCTCTTCCATTCGTATTTTGCACATTAATAAAAATTTCAAAAGCTTGACTCTTTTAGGACAAAGGATCATTTTCTGGCCAGTCCTATGCATTATGTGACAAAAGAGAAAAGAAAATGGTCACAGCATTTGCAATAGTGTATTTCAGCTTTTCCACTGTTCTTTATAAATGTGTGCACTTACAAACATGTGTAAAATATGGTAAATATTCAGATAGGAGAAAAAATAAAAATGAAGCGCCTCTGATCATTTTAATGAATGTAAAATAAATAGAATCCTCATTCTCAGAACTGAGCACTAGGTAATTCTCCTTCTCATTTCAAGGATTATCAGCCCAATGGTAGCATTTTAGTTTTTAAATATTAGGCCTGATGCTAAATATAGCAGAAAGAGCAAAATATAAACCCATTCAATGAAATGTACTTTAAAGAATGCATAAAAAGAAGGGGGGGGGGGACTGCTGCATTAGAGCAGTTTTAAAGTACAATCACACATGATAATAAATAGAAAAAAGGTAGAGTTGTGCATCACAATGCTTCTGCAGTCTTTGTGATGATTTAGAAAGCATTTTGTATTCATTCATGCTTAGGCAAGCAAGAAATTTAAATATCAACAGCTTTGCAGTGATACAGCAACACAGCATAAATGTTGGTTTTGCTGGGTGTATGAAATCATAATTAAAAGCTCAGTTTCTTGGTATTCTTTATATGATGTTTTTAACTTATGGCCATTTATATGGACATCTAATGCTGATATCACTATATATGCAAAATCAAGCTCTTTCACCCAAAGTATTGAACAAGTAACAGAGTACATCAGAATTTTTTCAAAGAGAAGACAGTGAGTTTCAATACTCATGAGATTAAAATCACACAGAAAAATGGATATGGTCTTACTAACACAATATTGGACAACAGATTTGGCTGCAGAAATAAGAAAGTTTCTTGTACCCAGCAAGGAGAATATTCTCCTACCAGGCCATGGAGGGCACAAAAGGCAGAGGTCCCTTTTTCCTGATAGGTATCTCTCTTCTCTTATGCCATGCCCCACTGGCTCCATTGCAATTTAATAAGATGAAGATTTACACCTCTGGAGACTGTAGCAATGCTTTTCAGGAAAATGAGCTCACCTTTCAGCTCTTCCAGCCAAGAACTCAATTTCACTGATTGCTTGATTTATAGTGTAAAACCACTTATTGCAATTTACATGTGCACTGCTCTCACTCTTTCTTGGCCTAGGAAAATCATTGTTCAAGTAAGGGTAACAGTGGGCTCTTGCCATGGAAATTAGGATGCTGCTGTTCCCCATTGAGAAGAAAAGACTAAGGCTATCAAGAGGAGTAAAAGGATAAGACAGAGAATTAAAAACTGCCTATTAAGGGAATATTCCTTGGTACTTGGACACTGAGTGTCCCACCAAAGTTTTTGTACTCTTTCATTCAATTTTGAGGTTTACACAAACAGAGACAAAGCACCTTCTCTCTAACATATTGCAATTCCATATGTAGGCAGACAAGTATTTAATGTGATGTGCAGTGTGAATCCACCCATAGCAGTACTTCTCCATCACTTCTGTATGAAATACTCTTTTTCCTTTTAGAAAGAACTGATAAAACCTCTCACACAAGCTGAACATCCCCCACTTCCTTTTTTTTTTTCCCCTTTTAAGCTGCATTTGACAAGCAGCCAGTTTAAGCAGTTAAAGTCATTGCTCAAGTGGTAGGCAAGTAGATAAAAGCTCCCTGTTTGGAAAAGCTGGGCAAGATTTTACAAGGTGCTGTGAACTGCTGGCAGTGCAGTTCCATTCTAGAGGGACTAAGAATGAGATTGCAAAAGGTGGGCTACAGAACTACGAAGAAAGGATTAGGAAAGAATCAAACTTTCCTATGTGATAAAAAAAAATACAAGAATCTCTTTACAACTGAGGAATATGCAGTCTGGGATGTACAACTTATACCAGAGTAGCTTGTTCTGCATTGCAGACACACGAATAGCAGCCATGAAAGTAACTTTTGAGGCTTTAACCTCTGGGATCAGCAATGGTAGATCATATTTTCTTTTCTGTTTAATCCTGAATTTACAAAAATCTTCCTCCAAGTTCTCCTGGTCACTCCACTAGCAGTTAGCTTCAACACATACACAAGTTAGCCAGGTTTTTTGAATACCCCTAGTGAATCAACTTCTACAGGAAAACAGGTTGAAGAACTCCCACTGACACCAGTGACAGCTGCCTGCAAGGTGTTCTAGTGGACGATGGCGCTGTTTAATGCAGGGCATTAACTGCTGTACATCCTACACCCACAGAGCTGCTGAGGAGCTCCTCCTTGGAGCCTTCACCCTCAGTGGTGATGGAAAACCTCCACAGCCAGCTCAGAGAGGCACGACTGCACGACTGGCAAACACCCAGTGCCCCCAGTGTCCCGGTGGGGCGGGAGCGGCGCGGAGCGCTCCCGGTTTGTTTGCAGGCGCGGAGCAGCAGATGGCACTGTCCGCTGCGCCGAGCACCGGGCACGGCCGGCACCGAACCCCCTGGGAGACCAGCCCCAGGGCCGGGCACGGACCGACCCCTCCTGGGAGACCAGCCCCAGGGCCGGGCACGGACCGACCCCTCCTGGGAGACCAGCCCCAGGGCCGGGCACGGCCAGCACCGACCCCTCCTGGGAGACCAGCCCCAGGGCCGGGCACGGCCGGCACCGACCCCTCCTGGGAGATGAGCCCCAGGGCCGGGCACGGCCAGCACCGAACCCCCTGGGAGCTCTGCTCCAGGGCCGAGCTCTGACACACACCGACCCTCCCGGGAGATCAGCCCAGGGCCGGGCACAGCACACACCGAACCCACTGAGAGATCAGCCCAAGGGCCGGGCACAGCCATGCACCGACCCTCCCGGGAGCTCTGCCCGAGGGCCGGGCACAGCACAGCACACACCGAACACCCTGGGAGCTCAGCCCCAGGGCCGGGCACCGCCAGAAACGGGCTGTCGTGTTCGCCCACAAAGGAAAATGCTTGCCTCAACACTGTTCAGTGTCACAACCACAATCTTCATTGGCTGGGTTCAAACCATTCTGCACGTTCTCCCCAGAGGAGGCTGTAGCAGGGCTGGTGACCAGCTCTGCTGCTCTACCCATGGCAAGCTGTGGGTGGCCACCTATGGAGAGGGATCGTTTTTCCATATCAGAACTGGATGCTAACTGGAACAAGATCAAAAGCAGAAGGAAGTGCAAGAAAAAAAAGAATAGGAAATTAGTTGGCTAGGAAGGCTGGAACAAGCATTACCTCAACAAAACTAAGCAGAGACAGACTGAGCAATTTGTGCTATCTCTGTTTATTTTGTCTTGTGACATGAAAGCGGACAACGCAAAAGGGACACACGCTTACTCATCAGATCTGCTTCGTAGAGCTGATCCTTCATGTCCAGTCCCTACTGAAAGTGAAGGAAGTCCTTAGCAATTTTATTCAGGGGTTGTATTCAATAGTTTTTGATAAAAAAAAATATTTTTCACTATAAGGTACTATACTATACTAAAAGGATTTTAAGTGCCTTTGTGAATTCTGTGTACGTGCAAAACCTTCTCATCAAAGAGCTACCTTGATTAACACTAAAAAAACGTAAGCCACATGACTTGCAGAGTAGTAGTTCAAAGCTACAACTTCTTGGCTTGTTCTCCCACGTTTTCCTTACTCTTAACCCAGAAAACCACTATGGTACCAGTCCCACACTCTCAGACCATGCTAGCTTGTACCAGTGTTCATTCAAATGCACAGCATGCCCAGAGGCTGATGGATGTCAGCAGTCCAGGACACAGGAGCAGCGTTACAGGGAGAGATGGAGGCACCAGGGCTGAGCAGGTCAGGTGTTTCCATCCGTCTCTGCTCTAGCATAAACTTACAGGTAGTCCCCTGAGTAGCCTGCTTTGAAGGCTTTATAAATCATAATGATGGTTGCTCAGAAATTTTCCTGTGAAACATGTTTCTGGGAGAAAACATCAATTTATCACTACTAAAACATTCAAAGGGTATGTACATTAATTTTGAAAAAAATGAGGAAGGATTCTCACATGACCATCAGATTTCCAGTGGAAATCTTACTTGCCCAGTAGCTTGCCTGCCTTGCATTCTCGCAGCCCACATTTATATGTGACTGTCTAATCTATGGAAAACCTGTTCCTGAGCCATCAGGGCTTGGACTGTGGGACTGCCAGCACCCATCAGGTGCTCCTCCTTAGCTGCACTGGCAGAGGCCCATACAGCTCACAGAGTCTTACAAAGGCCCAGAGGACAAGGGTCTCACACACACACTCAAACAGGAATGAAAAATAGAAATAACAGACTAACAGTTTAAATGTCTGAGTGCAGAGTCTTTTTGCAAATTTTAGCATACTGAGACATAGCACTTCAAAAACAATGCCCACAGAATATCACAAGTAAATCTTTTGCTGCACTATTAGAAAAGGAGACCAAACCCAACTCAACACTAACTTTCAAATGCCAAATACAGTGCAGAAGTCAAGATCAGAAGTGACTGTCTGTGACAAGCCCACTCAGAGACAAAAGGTTTCAGATATGACTTGTTGCCACATGCTGCCAAGTAATTGTTCTGAAAATGAAATCTGCTAGTGCAATGATGGTGAAAGGAAATGATGAACTCTTTGCTGTACCTCACAGCATTGGAGGAGCCCTCAGATGAGAAGAAAAAGAAGCAAGCACAAATTGTGAAATAAAACATTCTAAAGAGACCAAAAAAAACCCAGTATAAGAACATAAAATAAAGTGAGATGTCTTTATATAAATGTTTGATTACCAAATGAGTGCATGGGAGAAACCCAGTCTCCCCCCTCCCTTACTGGTTTTCATTTGCAAAAGCAAAGTCAGTACTATTGTTACACTGTCAAGCTAGATTTATTTATATACTGGGGAAAAGCTCTTCTCTGTACTGGTGTCCTTTCACCTGCTTAAAATAAATTGACCTCCTCATGAGGAAGTAGATTAGTTACTATTATGATAGCTCTAAAACTGAAAACTGGATATTATGAGCTAAACTCTGTTCCAGCATTGACACCAAAACAAGTCCAGTGATTTACTGAAGTCACTTTGGAATTGCAAAAGGATAAACCTGGCTCCATGTCCCTTCAAATAATGTTTTCAATGTGGACAAAATAAAGAAAGTTGGAAGTCTAAATGGGCATGAAATCTGACTGAGAAATCTGAATAATAAGTAAGAAGAGTAAGAGTAGAGAAATCTGCATTAGATTTCTCATTAGTACATATGTTCTAAGCCTTTGTTTTTCCAGCTTGCAAAGGAAATAATCATAAAAATGTAATAATACAGTATTTTGCTCATGTTTCTTCACAATGACATTTTCTAAAGTCTCAAGTCAGTCATAGTACAAAAAATTACTGCTGCTTATATCCATATATAAGATATTTTTCTTCAAAAAACCCAAATTCTAAACAAATACACCAAATCAAATTATATTGGAAGTGCAAAAAGCTGTTTGTATTGACATTCAGCTATCATTGCTTTTTTTTTTTTTGGTTGTTTCAGGTGAGTTTTTTGGAAGAAAAGTTACTCCTCTTCTGTACTCATTTAAGGTGCCACACAGATTGGAGCCATTGGGCATCTTTTGATCAGTTGCAAGAGATTTTGTATTAAGCTCTCAATAAATCTTTAAGTTGACATCTTTGTGATTCAGATGGAAAATGACCCAATGAGTTTAACTACAAAATACCCCAAAATCAATGTCTACCACACACTTCCATTTTATTTTCATTTTTGGAGATGTATTGAAGAAAGAAGAGCTGGGGAAGAGGAAAGGTGCCTTAACCACTATGGCACCATCCCCTTCTTCCTCGAGGAGAGGGAATTTGCAAACACCCCTTTGACATGTGAAGGGGGAAAATGACACTTCCCTCCTAGTTCTGTATAAAACAATTGGAAAATGTGGAGAGAGAGTTTTAAAGGAGAGTCTCAGAAAATAATAAAACCAAAGAGCAGATGAGAATTTGTAAGGGGCCCCTAGAGGTAATGGAGAGATCTGAAAATCAAACACGATTAATGTATTCCTGTGTTCCCTCTTGTATATTTAAATATAGGGCTAGGAGGAACCACTGTAATAAACTAGCCTGACCTCCCTGTGCAACAGAGACCACAGGTCCTGCCTGAAATAATTCCTGTTTGAGTTAGAGCTTTTTTCCCCTAAGGGGAGAAGCAGGAGGAGGATTCCACAATAAAATCCTTGCACTATTTCAGTTACCCTGTGAGGCACTGGATCCCACAGCGTGCTCTTCACCAGCTCTTGTTATGTCTCTCCAGTAAGTTTTAATATAAACAGGTGACAATCTAGTCCTTTAAACAGTCTAAGAGGGGTCAGCCTTTGCCTCTACCACTACCCAGAGTGGTATGCCATTAACTAACTCTAATATGTTCGTTTATTTTTTTAAAACAAGCTGAGCAGGCTCAGCCCACAGTTTCCACTCTCATTGCAAGCAGACCATTTCTGTAGGACCACTGTGGTCTGAACTGCTTTCAAAGCCTTTAGCCCAGTTCTAATTTTGCTGTGAGTGTATCTTTAAAAAGAAAAATTGTGATGATGACAGCTAAAGAAAGCTGGAGTCTCTGGGGCCAGTGTCATGTGTTCACATCAGGAAACTGACCGCTGTTGTTAAAAATTAAATGCTTGACATGGACTAAAGTCACAGAAAAATATGATTCAGTCTTTCAGCAAGCACTGTTTATGAAAGCTTGAAAGAGCTGAAAGCCCAATATGATTTACATCCTGGGAGCTGGTATGCAGCTTTAAACTTATTATTTTTTTAAGTTCATCTTGTCATCCATAGATAAATATAGATTAGGACAAACCAAAATAAATGGGTGGGTACCAAAAGCCACAAAACAACTGACCATAATGGAAGTACTTGTCCTCCTGTTCAATAGCAAAACCAGCATATACTTGGTTTAAATAGCTGGTTGGGGTAAAATGAGTATTACTGGACAGGAACACTTAGCCAGTATGATCCAAACAAGTCAAAAAATAGCCAGAGTACAACCACATAAAATAAAACACTGACCAGATTTAAGTATAATTGGTCACCCTCCCATGTTTTCGGATTCCTGTTATTATAGCTTAGGAGGCTCTGTAATGTATCTTTGGAAAAAGTCTAACAGTTTCACTGGGCTTCCAACCTTTGCACTTCAGTAAGATGATCCACTGAGAATGTTACTGTATGAGACTAAAAAAAAACATTAGAGCCCACTTTACACACAGAGGTGCAGCAGACGCTTCTGTGATTGTTCATCACCACCACCGTCTCCAGCCCTGTTTGCTCAATGGATCCGCATTTTGAAGGCAACATCTGAGCAGTCCCAATGTTGCACGTTCCACCATAACAAGGTACTCTATTTTCAGACTAAAAGTGGCATTTAAATAAATATTTGTGCTATGTCATTGGGAAATAAAGGTCAGACAGCATCCCACTGTTTCCAGGATGAGCAAATTCAGTGATTGAATTCAATCCACAGTATTTATTCTAACAAAAGTACCAAACCCTGGCAGCTCTCCTCGTGGCAGGAAGGCCTGGCTGTCCTGCAGCCTCAGGAACACGAGGAGAACATCTGTGCAGAGCTGCCATGTGGCACTGGTATCCTGAGCCACACAGTGCCCACCAGCTTAGCTCTCACAAACACCTTCATGATTTAACACAGAGGGCACGTAGAACACTTCTGACATTTCCTATCACAATATTTACAAAATGGTTACATGTATATATAGAGAGAAAAGCCTTGCAAAACTTTGCAAAGATCAGAATCTTTCAGAAGTAGAATAAGACATGGCAGGAAGCATTTGAAGTTATCATATGCACATACTAACATGTATATATTCAGTAATTGTTCACAAGCCCACTACTATTTTGAAGAGGGAAAGAAAATCATATATGACTGTCTTCATTGTTTTCCCCTGGTCCTTTACCTCTGCTCTCCTTCTTTTTCTTCTCACAGATTGTAAAATCCTCTAGGAAGGATTCTCTCTTCTTCAATGTTTAGAAAGGGCCTAAAAAATCACGGCCACTAAATAAGCATGTATTAAATGGCATCCCAATTTTGAATCACAAGGGGCTGGAAAGTGCAGTTCAAACAGCTGCTTTTTTCATTTATGCATCTCCAAAGGTCAACCATGAGCTTGAATGTATAATACATAATCTGCCTGCGCTCATCAAAGGAGAGTTCCAATCTTCAGTTACTTTAGGGAGGAAAAAGCCAGTCTGCCTAACACCTAGTAAGATGCCCTGTGGGAAGTAAAACTGGTGTCAGAAGCAATGTGGTGATGGTCAGCTCTTTATCTAATCTTTGTAACAGTTAAATCAGTCAATGCTTCGGTTTTAAATTCTCAATCAACAAGCAATATATAATATTTGACTTCAGGAAAGCACACTTCAAAGGAACACAGTTTCCTGAGACAAGTGACTGAAATTTTGTAATGTACAGAATCTCACTATTAAACATAAAAGCCATGATAATACTAAGTCAATTTATGATGCCTCTTTCTTTTGCATTTTCTTTTAAATAATAAGCTTGTAAATCATTAATAACAAGATGAAGACATTTAAAACATTTATGTGAAATATTTATAGTTATAACAAAATTTAAAATACATTAACAGCTGAGGTGGCAGGAACTGTTTACTAGTAGAGCAGAAAAATACTGGTACTGAGTTTATGAAACCAAATTTAACACAGTATGTTTGATTCTGGCTGCAGAGTTCTAATACCCATTGAACCAGATGGGAACTGACAATTAAAGGAATTCTTGCTGTATGTGAAAGAGGAAGGTAGTATATTCTTTATACAGAAGAAGAATTGATAATTCACAGCCATTTTAATGTGGCATGAACAGTTTACAGAAAAATGTATTCCTGGAAAATTCATAATTAAAAACAGAAATGGGCAGTTCAGTAGCGTGGCAAAATGTATTTTGTGTAATGCAGTACTGGCACATCGGAATATTTAAATTAAAACTATGTAAGCTTTTAAAAATAACCTGACCGGTATAAATTGTTCATTCAGAATTTATCTGCAAACAGATTTGAGTGGGTGAAGTCAGGCTGATAATGTGAAAGATGATAAAGCCTGTTAACAAACCAAAAATCTCTGAAATCCAGACTTTCTGGTCACCACATTCCTGCTGTTTTTCTTTCATCAAGTGATGACTTGGGTACCACAGACACTGCCTCCCTTCCTAAACAACATTTTTATTCTATCCACATTGTCAATCACAGAAAGGACAAGAAGAGTAACTAATCCACAGATTCTATTCTCTCTAATAAGCAAAGGAAGGTAGAATGGTCCGAAGTAGTTCAAGAAGATGATCAAAGACTATTTCCTACCACTGTAACTGTAGCTGGCGAGGGATAAAAGAAGACATCTCACTTATTGGCACAGGCTGACAAATTTCCAAGCCAGTAACATGTAACAGAGCCATTTTTCTTCATAGTTTGATACCTTGCATGCAGTTTCTGCTGCTTGCCAACTAGTTTAATATCCAAAAAGACTTTTTATATCACTTTAGCAGCTTAGTGAATGAACAAATTGTGACAATTAAAAAGACCAGTTTTCATCATTGCTCTAGATGTTGCACTAGTCCTGTTGATAATGAGCAGAGTTTACTTGAAGGTCACAGTCTGTTGTTTATATATTTGCAGAGCTGCCAGATTTACTGGTCAGACCCAAACCCAAAGTCTAAGAACAGAAACTGGCTTCACCTTATTTTTAATAAATGGCAAATTTGTTTGGAAAAACAATGCATTATAATGGTTTATTGTAGCTTTAATAAAGGAGAAAATTGTAGCAAGCATTCTGGGACAGCAGTGCTACACAAGCTGTGATTGTCAAGGGTTAAAGAGATGCAACATGAGGGAAAAAAGTTTATAAATGCTATATACTATTAGATAATTCAAAAAGTGACAAAGGAAGATTTAGAGGAAAAAACAAACTGGGGCAATGTACTCACTGATGTCTCAAACATACTGGGCACAAATTTAATTTTCAGTCAAAGATTTCCTAACCTCAAAGTGCCCACAAAGATATCAACAAATTTTAGCTCTCTCCATGATATGCATATTTTCTTTTCTGCAGTAAGGGTCCCATTTTAGCTGCTAGGGGCAGACCCTTGTATTTTGCACAGCCAAGGGACCTCAGACATCCACAGATTGATAGTTCAATCTCCTGTTTATCCAGGCTATCCTGTCATGGACTGGCCACAAGCACTTTGTTCTGCATGTAAAAGCAGTCATATTCCAAACCAGAAACCTGCAAGAACAGAAGAATATGGAGAAGTCTGATAGACTGCTTGAAAATGCCAAAAGACATTTTGGATACATGAACTCAGCTCTTGAAGAACACTAGACTGGGTCACTGAAGAATAAATTACTTCTCCAGAATGCATCAGGCTTAAAAAGAAAACCCAGATTATAAATCTGGTCAATCTGGGGAAAGAAATGGTAGGAATTTATGAATCTAGGGTTGCACCTTTAGTGCTGATTTGAGAGACCAGCTGAGGGTTTGTTGATCATTGCACTACACACACACAAGAATCTGACTTCCAGCACACAAGCTGACATGCTAATAAATCCACAGAAAAAAACAACATGAAAGCTGACACATAAATAATTCAAACATATTGCCTGTTTTTAAACAAGGTCCTACTATTCCATAAACATGAGTTAAAGTTTTAAAAGAAAATTGTTTTCCTAATCTTTTTCATTTAAACAAATATGATGACATTTACTCTGTTTAAAAACTATTCCTAATCAAAGGCTTTCAATCAGCCTCATACTTTCTTTGCTAATTGTGACATATTTCAGTGTGGACTTTCACCACTGACCAGAAGGCAGTGTCTTTGTTACCTGATACTGTTGAGGATTACTAAACTCAAGAAAAACAATGATCAAAAACAAAAAATTGAGCTAGGTCCAGCTTGTTTGTTTGGTCTTAAATCATTGTGCCTTCATATTAATATGATCTTGACTGCTAATCACAGGAGACTGGTTTCTGAACTCAATTAGCTGCTATCTTCAACTTCCTTATAAATTTAAAAGACCATATTTAAAACCCACTTTTATAAAAGGAAACAAAAATCCAAGAGCTTGAGAATCTCCTATTAATTCAAACTTGCTTTTTATAAACAAAATAAATCTGAGAGGGTTTATTTTGAATCTCTCCATCATGCATATGACTAACTCTGCCACCAGCAAACTGCTATGTCCAAAGCCCTGGAAAGACATTCTGGCTAGTTCCACTACAAGGTGAAACTCACCAAGTGGGGTCAGGAATATCTCCTGGCAATGGGGTGTTCTAAGGTTACTGGCAGGAAATGGGTATTCATAACTGCTAGCTAAATTATTTTTAATTTAATGTCTTGGACAGAGTGGGCGATTGGTCAAATTCTTCTCCCAGGAACGTAAATGTAATTCTGAAGTGACTCCATTGACCTGAGCACTGAAGTAGAAATGTGAATCTATTTCTATCTGAAATGTATTGCAGCCTGTCACATTAGTTCTGTGATCCTAGCAGATCCTACAAGTAAACAGGGTCAAGACATGTCAATACACAGATGGGAGATTGCCACACAGCCTCTAAACGGGTGAAGGAAGAGGTGTTGGTACCTGCACAGCCCTCACTTCCCCAGCACATCTCCTTAGGGCCTTTCTGTGGGATGCCCACTTGGACCCAAACTTTCTCCTCACCTCAGCTACAGTGCAAGGAACCCCAAGAGACATTTCTAGTTGTGGAAGGCTAAAGCACAGGAATTCTTCCACTCATCCCTTTTCATGTCCCTTAAGGCTTCCTCAGGTCCCATCACTGACAGCAGCTCTCCTCCTCACCCATACTCAGCTGGGTAAGCTGCTTCCACAAACAGGCCCTGCTACTTTTCCATCAGGATGAGGTTTCTCAACAAAGATCTGTTTTTTCTGAATTACTTAAACCAGCAAACATCCTTCAGACTGAAATGTTGTAAGAAATTCATTCAGAGTCAGTCTGCTGTGTGTAACAACAGGGAGGCAGGAACTGCTGCATCCCAGATGGAATGCCTGTCCTTGCCAGGCATTTGGGTCTTCATGGCAAGAGAGGGAAGCAGGTCCTTGCAGTGAGATGATGCAAGACTCATTTTCAGACTACTTAATCAGCTTTAGAGCTTGTTTGTTCCCAGAAGAATTGCCTCTATCCAAAGGCTCTGCTTGCTTCTAGCCCTTGTAAAAGCAGCTCTGACCAGTCATCCCCACAAAATGTATTTACATAGTTTGGGTGGGCAACCTAAGATACTGGGAAAAATTCCTGACTGGATCTGTGGTGAAGATGAACTGAATTTATGCTTTGTGTGATGTTAGGTGGCAGTATGCTGCTATGTTAAAGATCTGATATGCTTTCCAGTGCTCTGGGAACATTTGGGATATTAACCCTGGAGCTTCAGGCAGATTGCAAATTTCCATTCTACCGACCTACATTATTGCTGCAGTCTCAGTGCCTGCAGTAGTCTTTGTTTCTTGTCCTAAACTTTTATTTTTCTCAACAGACAACCTGAGAGACTTCATTATAGGGCAGTGATCTGAAACTGCATTGTTAAATATACAAAGCACTTAATTATTTTAATTAAATGAAAATATATGTTCAATGCTATTAGTCAATAAAAATGCACAGAAGATACAAAAATAGAAAAAGACAGAATATTCTCGTAAATCATTAATATATTTTTTTCATGTTAACATCACAATTTGAAAAAAAACCCACCCAATTTTAGTCCTTATCTATTATGTAAACCACTGCAAAATACCAAAACACACTAATAAAGTATGCAATCCATCAATAGTGAGATCTACTCTTTCAACAAATTGTGAAAGCTTCACTTCTTCACAGTTAAAAACTTCCACATGAAGCAACTTAAATTTTGCCCATTCTCTGCCTTATAACAGTGCTTCCATATTTTAATTATCTGTGGCTCTGCATATACGTGACAATAGGATGAAGCCTTATAAGACAAGTTCTCCTTTATTTCCACTTCCCCAAAGTCACTAAACTTTCAATGAACTAAGACTGCAGGATCAATTCTGCTGTGCTCTAATTTTAACATCTGAAAATAGCAATAATAAATACAGCTGAACAATCCATGATTTTAAATTAAAAATCAAATAAAATCCCCATGAATCTTCTATCATTGAAAAGGCCCTTAGAAAAGATGCACCAATGGATTTTCTAAGCTTGGCAGATTATAAATAGATGTAGGTACAGATAAAAACTTTTCAATGCTATCTTCAACACAAACTTTCCAATAATTAACCAACTGTGAGCAGTATACAACAGCAGTTTTATCTTTATATCTTCAGTACATCTCCTGATAATCTGGTCCTCATTTTTCTGTATTTTATACTTGCATGAATGGTAATGAACCTTTTACTTAGGGTAACAAATAACAAAATTATCAGATTTACATATTTGTTTTGCTCATAGAATATCTGCAAGCAGCTGCAAGTTCCTTTCATTAAAGAGATGTATTTAAAGATATTTAAAGCTTTATGGAATTTAGGTGCTCTAGAAAGTGAATTTCACTGGAAAATCCAAGTATTTTCTCCACAGAATACTTGACCAAAATTATTATTTTTTTACTATTTTGGGTTCTTATGGAGAAAAAAAATCACCTCCTATGTTTATGAGCAACTTTGAAGTTGTGTGTAAAATAGACAGTAAATAAAGGAAAATGTCCCTATTAAAAAGTAGCACATATAAAAGCAATTTGTTCTTTAATAAATACTAGATTCTCAGAAAGGATTTCTTGTTGGAATATTTCAGAATGGAGAAATGGTTTCTAAAACTATGACTAATCAATAAAGACAGCAGCCACTAAGTCTTCTAGCACAAGCTAAAAACTGCTACAACCACATGATACAAAGTGTTGGTCTGGTATAGCCTCACTCTGCCAGTTCCAATTTGATCCAAATTTTTTGATGGGATAATTTCATACTAGCAAAGCACACACTGGATCAGGTATCATCTGTCTGTACCACTCAGAGTTTGTGTCAGACAAAGAACAGAGTGTCTTCTACAGTCACCAGAAAAGCAGAGAGCTGGGACAAGGCCAGTGTAATGGATGTACTCTGACTAATTCACCAGAAACGTGATCATGCCAAAGCCAGAGCAAATTAGAGCTGCTGGGTGATGCAACAGTGCCCAGGTCTAGTGTTAATGATTGCCACAAAGTCAGTGGCACAGTCACAAAGCCACCAGAAATTATTTCTCTGATCCACAGAGTGCAGACTTTTTGAAGTAACATGCATGTATTTGAAATTATGACTTTGGTTCTTAAAAAACAGTTTTGGGTACAATAAGATTCTTTCTGTACACAATTGCATGGTAGAACTTCACTATGAGCATGTTGTGGATCAACCAAATGGAAAGAAGGTTTTTAAGCACAAGAAAAAAAAAGGGAACTATTCAAATCATGCAAAGAATTTGTGAAGCCTAGTTGTTGGGGTTTTTTTCCATAATAACGATTTTGTAATAATAAATCAACCAGTAATAGCAACAATTATCTAATGATCAACATCTCAGGGCCTTGTTCAAGGATGCAGCAGGGTGACAAAGTGCCAGCCCACTGGTGACAGGGTGTCTGCACTCCCTGCACAGCTCCACAGTTCCCAGCCTGCAGAGCCATCAGCAAACCTCAGGCCCAGCTTTGATAAATCCTGTTCTAAGCCCCATGGCCAGAGAGAAAAAATTTAGATATGTGATAAAAGATAACTTTGACTCCTCTAAAACATTTCTCAAGGGTGCTGTGCTCAGTTTTAAGCCACTGCCCTGGCAGGCTCTGACACCTCTCCAGCAGCCCTGCCCGAGCAGAGCTCAGTGGCTTTACCAGTGCCCTGCTGTCTGATGAGAGGGGGCAAACTAACCCAGACCTGTGTCATCATTTCCCTGCCTTTTCCCCATGCAGTGCCCGCTCTGTGGGAATGCTGAGGCTGTGAAACTGCAGCAGGCACCAAATTACACGTTAGCTATCTCCATTATAACAGGCTGTCATCGTTCAGCACAGAGCAGCCATTAATCATCCAACAATCATTCATCCATCCTCCCGCTGAAGCATTAAACTGTGGCCCTTTCTGTCTGTCTCTGGTGATCATCCAGGTGGAAATTAGAAATCCCAGAGTGCTTTTCAAAAAGAACAGGGGCTAACCTGGGTGACCCTCAATAATAAAAGGGAAAACCTGTTTCCATTGTCCACAGCTGTGTGTAAGCTATTGCCAAGTACATAATAGGCACCACATTTACCTACACAGTCACTGCTTCTCCTGCATTTAACTCATTCATCTGTACAGTGGTTTGGGACACCTTGAGTATGAAATATGCTTTGTGAAATCAAATTCCATTATCCCTTACAGCATGCTGACAAGCATTTTCAACCAAAAATTTCACACTGCACCTATGATTCAATCTTAAAAGAGTCTCCTCCCAGTGTAGCAATTTGCAGTAGTGCTTCACCTTCATGCAGGGAACTAAGTGCTCAATACACCATAAAACAGATGCTAATAATGGTGGGTGAAATTCACTTAACATGGGCAAATGTTTGTTGTTGGTTTTTCCTCTCGCGTTTCTTAAATTGGTTTTCTTTGCGGTTAAATTTTGATGCTTGTGCTCTCTAGATTGAATAAAATCCTGTTCTTTCTCGTGGAGCTTCTGAATGAAAGACATTTAGGGACTTAAATAATCACCTTCCTAACTAGATTTGATCTGATTTTGAGGTCATTTTCATGCATTAGCTTAAAAGAATTACAACACAATTTAATAATAAATTCTGTTAATATAACTTAGCCTTGAAAAACCGCACTTATATTGAGCAAGTAATATTTTAATGTTTTATTCACTAAAGCCCAATTCTAAAGACATTTTGATCCATAATCACAATGTCCTTAAGCACATCCAATTTTTCAGTGTAATGATGAAATTTAAAACCAGAAAAAAACAACAGCGGTATAAGGCAGTTAAGTGTCTCAGTCTCATTAGAAAAGGGTAGAAATTGAGCTTCTGATGCCCTTAATATTTTTAGAGTTTCTAGATAAGTAAATGTTAAGTGTTGACCAAGTCCAGAAGAAGGGGATGTGACCTCCAGAGGTCCAATCCCATCCAACATTTTCCCACATGTGCATGCTCTCCTACCTGCTCATTTGAGGGAATTCAAAGTACATAGATTCATTTACAGAACTACAATGGATTTTGCACCGTGCTCACTGCTGTGTTTTCCAAGTGACAAACAAGAGGAGCAATCTACTGGATTTTGACTTAGTCTGCAAAATTAATTTTTAGCAAAGTTACATTATATAGAAAAAAAATGAGGCACAAGCACAGCTATGTGGAACAAGAATAAATATTGGCATAGGGGACATACCATTATCCATGCTTTGGACCACAGCTCTGAAAAATTTCATAACTACACTTATGTTAAGGGAGAGAAAAATGTGTTATTATTCTCTCACAGCTTTGTTTCAAATGAAGAGATTTCATGGACTGAATTAATTTCTAATTGTTCCCTGATGCAAGATGCTCACAGGAGAAGGTTCCGCAGTTGTGTGAATTTGTGTACATGGATGTGCTCAACTTCGCAGATCACTGACATGATGTTAGAAATCAAATGCCATTAAGCTCTGCCTGCACTGTGTGCAAAGTCGGTACGGTTAAAAACATGCATATATTGAGGACGTAAATGTGGTTAAACAACAACTGGAGAAAGAGGACTATGAATGCAAACTACAGATATTTAATTAATTTTTTAATGTAGCTTCCATGAGTACTAAACTTTCAAGAATGTTCTTCAATTAGGGATTATTTACAACATGTGTTGGGCAATTGCACATTCCTTTTTGTCACACCCTGAGCTAAAAAACTGGGACAAATGGTCTCCAAATGCAAAACTAGAGAACACAACATTTAAAATAGCACACTGGAAACAGGAATGAAAACAAAAAACAAAGCCATATAGATTGCCTAGGTGAATTTAGTACACAGGCAGATGTGCATGAAACCCCACTGATCCAACATCCTCCTGGTGTCTGAACTGCAAGTGTCCTGCCTGCAAGGAGCAAAAGAAAAAGGCCTGCAACTCCCCCACTTGATACATGGCTGGTTACTTGACCAATGATTTATATCAGGTGCCTAACATATCCAGTCTCAATTTTTCTGCAATTAAGGAGGGCAGGGCAGGCCAGTGACAAACGGTTTTCCTACAGCACTTTTGGCTTTAGCTATTATCCCTTAGATATCTTTAAACTAATTCATCCCTCTCTAGAATCCCAGGTTTGGGTTGATAAATCAAGCGAGACCTGTGTGTGCTGGGAGCTGATTACAGGGTCATTCCTCAGCAGAAATGTTTGACCATAGTTTCCCAACTTCATATTTTATCTAGCAGCTGGTGATGTATCATCACTAATCCAAATGCAAAGTATCAGGAAATAAAAGGAGGCGGCACTGTTTATAATAAATCACTGACAGGGGAAGCTTGACCTTTTCGCTTCCTACAAGGTATTTCATTGTTAGACCACAGACAAACAGAATTTTTCATCTGGTGCTTAATATGCATCAGAAGAGAACAAAGGTTTATAAGACAAGAAGAGGAGGGTACTACCTCCACTAGAGGACACTTATCTTTCCATAGATCAAAAAGGCAATGCTGTTAATAACACTTCTTTTCTTAAGAATCTTTTGTTCTTCTTATTAGACCATAATTTAATAATAAAATGCATTCTGTTACATTTCATCCTGAAGGAACATTCAGAGATTCTGTTAACTTGAAAAATGCCTTTTTAAAATGTATTATTTTTAAGAAAAATGCTTATCTTTAAAAGCAAATATAAATTACTAACAGCATAATGAGGTAAAACCACAAAATTATATCATTATTATCAATGCTCAATCTGGACAGGTATCCCACATATGTTTTTATTGTTATAGCAGTTGTGGCTACAGGTGACATTACTGTTCAGACTGGACAGAGTACAAACACTTAACAAAAGGCTTCCTCTGCAAGGAGCTTCCATTTTACCTTTCACAAAAGAGGATGGGAAACAGAGGGCTGTGTGTGTGCTGGTGTAACAGACACGATTTATACAACACCTTCCTTGAAAAAAATAAAATCTGTTAAACTCAGGTATCTTGTTGGTCTATCTCCCCCAAAATTCCACCAGGTTACATCATACTCAGCTGCAATGTTCAGCTCCTTGACAAACAAAGCAGCCACAGCATTTTGTTAAAAACATAGAGGCTGTTGAGTTACACATCCCCTTTGCTCCTTTTGAACAGCACCAGCATGAGACACCTGGCATGGCTGCCTCTGCAGGCCAGTAGGATTCAGGCAATGGCTCTGTGTGCCTTAGCACCAAGAGATTCTGAACACAAATGTTCAACTACAATCACATGGAATAAACTCAGGATCACAGCAGCAGGTCATCTGTACCATCTCTTTTCCTGTAGAAAAATCACAATATTTTATGTTTGGGCTTCCTTTATGTTGGCTTCCCTTGAAAGTTGGTGATTGCCAGACATGCTTTCTGAAAAAGCTCAGAAGACCTGAAGCCAACTTTATTTCCTGTGTCACCAGGCAGAGAACATGAATGCAGCCTCACTGGCTATACAACACCCACTGCCACAGTTCCTTGAGCATCTGCTCAGCTTCTGTGAGTAGTGCAGGGAGTCTCTGCGGTCTTTTTTCCCATTCTCCCCTCTCCCAAGGAATCATACCAGAAGTGTTTAATTTGGACCTCTAACTGACCTTTCCTTCTTGGATTTTCTTGGGTACTTACACATTCACCTGAACTGTACACCAAAAAGCACTGAGATATTTTGCTATGGCCCACTTACAATTTTCACACCAGCCTGCGCACTAGGTTTGCTGACAGTTGGTGGCTTCAGTGGTCAGTGGTACCAGCAACCTCAAAAGTGACAAGAGGGGAGCATAGCACTGGCCTTACTCCTGCTAGGAAGTTGGAGGTTATTGTAATCCTGAAGAAACATCAGCTCAGCTTGCTCAACAATAAAAATGATATTACAGCAATCCCTGTGGGTGTTTCTGTTGTATTGGTTGTCTCCAACCTCACCCTTACACAGAGCTGTCATATCACTACCACTAAGCTGCAAGTGGCTTTTTTAATTTGCCAGCATCTTAATGTATTTTACTATCATTAGCTGCTACTTCTCCTCTCACACAAAACAGGTTTAGAAAATCTATTTTACTAAGAGCTAGTATATCTAATTTGTACGAATTTACTAAAGCTTGTCAGTCACACTAAAGCATTTAATCATCTGTGACATTGAAATAAAACACTTTAAAACCTTTGGCACAGAGTGTTCCTGTTAAGAAAATACTGCAATAGTATTCACTCTGCTGGCAACACAGAAAAGAGCAGCAGAAATTCACATGAGCAAAATACAGTCACTCTCAGAAAACTTCCATACTGGTCAAAGTTGGAAATTCCTCTATGCTTCCTCAAAGAACAGCTTATTCCTATTGTAATGATCCGAGATATTTCATCCTTCTATATACAGCAGCCATGCAGGCAGAGGAAGCTGTTATAAAGTCAATACTAGGGGGTTTTAGTGTAATTAGAACCCCTCATTGCCCAGAGGGAAGGAAAAAAGTAGGAAACTTTCTCTCTGCTTTTATATTACTACTGAGAAAAAATCTGAACACTTAAATTAGAAGAGTTATCTTAAGGGGAATATGTTTTTGCCTTCCTATGCTGAGTCTTCACTGGAGTCAAGATAGTTAGAAACTGCCATTTGATTTCATTCCTCTCCTCCTGTCTTTCTTTTAAAAAGAGAAAAATAAATTTCAATTGTCACATTCATGTCACTCTAGGACCCAATCTCCAGGATCATCATCCAGTATAATGAGACTTGGTGTTATTTGGTGCTAGGAGTGCATTTCAAACAGGCAGCTCTTGGTCCCCAACCTACCGCAGATGCTTGGCCACTGATTCATGGGGGTGACAAGGTGATGTCAGGGCACCAGCCCTGAGCTCCCTGTGTGGATTGGAAGACAGAGTAGTGGGGAGGGAAGGAGGGAAAAAGGGAAGGAAGGGAAGGGAGCAAATTGCTGTAATTTCATATGCATAAAACCACCTCCTACTAAACATACTCTGAGTTTAGAACAGCTGTCTGTGGAATACTCTGAATCCTATGCCAACACATTGAAAACAATATTGCTTCAGCCCCGTTTACCCCTCTAATTTTCTTTCTTTAGGCACCCCCTTTCCATTGCTGTTGATGGGAATTCTGTTCATGTATTAGCAAGGGAATAAATTCCTTAATTTTCAAATCTCAGTCCTATTTTTTGTAAACTAGAATCTCCCCTCTCCTTATTCAATTTGCCTCTCTGAGACTATCCCCAGTAGAAGATGAATCAATCACTTCATGAAAGGCACCTCTGCATGACTGCCAGAAGAAAGTCTCCCTACTCTTTCAGCATTAAACCCATGCAAGATAAGAGAAAATAATTCCAAGTGCCATAGTAAGGAAAAGGGAAGTGCCTGTAAATTTGCCAAATTCAAAGTTAGTTTAATTTGTGCATTATTACCCACAGGCCAATATTGTGATATTTCACTGAAAAAAAATATAATTAGAAATTGTTCACATGTCCACTGAATTCCTGTGTTGTGCAGTGGTATAACAATAACAGCTCCAGAGGGTGCTGTGCTATTCACAGTGTATTCACACTCTCCTGAGAAGAACATACAGAGTCCTTTGGAGGAACCTGGATTTTCCCCACCGATTTCCAAAGGACTTGTAACAATTAAGTTTATAGGCAGCTAAAGAAGAGTCAATCTGAAACAGAAGCATCTTTTACAAGCAAAATCACCCTTTTCTTAGATCTCTACATTTTCTACAGTAAAACATCTACTTTCTACCCAGAAAGGTTTTAATTTTACTTCTCTAACAGGCAACTATGAGTTTCATTCTGGGCAGTGTGCTCGTCATTGGGAGTAAATGAAGAGGCAGAGGCCAGACAAAGCAGGGACTGAGCATCTGTGGCTCCTCCCAGCCCATGAGCCAGGGAGACACCTCACAGAATTTGCAGGCGTGCAGCCCCTTCCAGCTGAGAGGTGCAAACACCCTCCATGCAGAGCCTGGTTCAGTAACACCTGCCTGGGACAGGATGGACTGGTATGGATGCTAATGGTGCCCACTGCTTCAAATTGCAAAAAAACTAGTGCTTTGGAAAAAGAAAAGGGTGCACCCAGGGTGATTCAATTGGGAACTGCTTAAGAAACTCATGAAACAAACTCATCTATGACAATGAGCATCCCAAGGAGACATTGCTGTAGGATTGCTCTGTTCTTATCCTGCTCCCCACGATATTCATGACAGAGCACTCTCAGAGGCAGATACTGGCGAGACAAATCTCCTGTCTGACCAGGTATGGCAATTCTTACACAGGGCTGCGTGACCTGATTGCTTTGCTTGGATGTTAGACACACGAGGGGCTGACACTAACTTCATCCATTTCCCCCATTCTCATTTTCAGCCTGGTGAAGATGAAAATCTGCTGTCCATTTCAGGTGTAAAACAGAGAGGCTGAACAGCTCTGCAGAGGAACCAGCTCAGCATCTCCCTGTCAGCTGCTCTGGGAAAATCTTCTCATTTTTCTCTCTTCCAGCCCAGAAGCAAAATCAACTAATATCATGGCTGCCTACACAGTGCTCCCAAAACCTTGCTGGCAATTCTTTATAGTGCTTCTGGTGAAAAGATTTATGATTTTTCTTATTTTTTCCACCCTAGAGCCTAGTTTAATATCACCTCTTTTTTTAGGCCTCCCTCTCTCCACTATAAAAAAAGGTTTCCCTTTTGCTGCCAGGGACAAGCAGACAGTGCTGCAGTACCCAGCAGTTTCTTCCCAACCTGATTCCCACCCTGCTACCACAGCACCCACATTGCTGTGGCACTTCAGTGTCCCCAGCATCCTGCAGGAGGAATTCCTCCACTCTGAAATGCTCTCATGAAATTATGAATAATGAATACTTAGATTATTTCATCACTGCTGCTACCTCATCTGCAGTGGTTCAAGGCCAAACAAAGCAAAGTGTAAGGACATATGTGAAATATTATATTGGACTAATATAGTTGGAAAAATAGACAAGTTCTTCACTATATAAATCTCTCTTTAGGCGACCTTGTGCATCCAAAGTTTGTGCTTTTTCCTGACAGTTTTTCTAGTCGTCTTCTCCTTTGGGAGTTCCTTTGTTTTAATTCAACAAACAATTCAGCAGACTTGTCAAGAATTAATTAGGTGGCTCAGGCAAAAATGCTCACAACAATCTCCTACCTCTGTTTACTTCAGGACTGCACCAGCCTAGCTGCACCTCTATTTCTGCTGCAATTCATAAAACCTGTATTAATCTGCAGATTGCCTTTCCTCACAAAACCCCAACAGCTCACTGTCTCCCCTGCTTCTCTGTTTGGCAAAACAAAACTCAGGGAAGAAGGAAAATGATATGGTAATTAAATTCTCTCTCTGTTTTAAAGGGACAAGCAGTCTTTCTGTACTAATCTGCTCCTTGAAAAAATTCAAGACAAACACAAGGGAATTAATATTGTACAGTTCTTGCTAATGTACTAACTATAAGTTGCTGGCTACCAAATGAAAAGTAGGAACAATGATATGCAAGATGTTATTAAAAACCACTTACAGTACCAGAAAGTTAACAATTTCTATCCAGAGGATTCTGCTATAGCAGATGGGATTACGCTGAAAAAAAAAAAAATCTCCAATATAATTTGCCAATTCGTTCTGCACCAATCCTTTCAAGATTAAGGAGGGTTTAATTCATGGTAATTTGGAAGGGGAGGAATCCAAACCTGTGGGTACTCTCAGTACTGAGTCAACCCCAGAATTTCCCATAGGTAAACAATAAAACTTAATTAACAGGTCAAGTGAGTGATTTGAGGGATTTTTGTAACACCTGTTTCCATATGCTCAGAGGGACTATTTTTAGCAATATTTCACAGTGAACCCATTTTGACTACAGACCAAATGGAGTAGATAAGGTGAACTGATTTTCTGATTTTACTTGAGACACTGTTGCCCCTTTTCCATACGTTCACATTCCTGTGGGGTTTTTTTTTATTTGTTCCCCTGCAAAATACATCATAACTGTGCAGAAAGGGTAGAAGATTTTTACTTTTTTTAATCTTAATAAAATGGAATATTTTCTATCAGGGTGTGTTGTGGCTCAAAATAAACAGGGGACTGACAGCTGGTAGAGGATGATACTGAAGTGTTATACCAAAAATATTTCTACCTTAGCATACACAGCATGAAATTGATTCCAAGGGAAGATTATTGGTTTCATCGTGAGTTGCATTATTTAGATGGGTGCATCTCATTCTGTCTCTAGGATTCAGGTCTAGTACCTTGAGACCCCTTCAATCCCTCAAGGCTGCAAAGATTTAAAGTTTCTTGGGCTGGAACTTTGAGGGACTGGCTTTACAGAGGTGACAACACAGCAGACTAAGCCAAGAATTCTCAACTCTGCTGACCTGGATCTCTCTCTCTGATGCTGCAAGGACTAGAAAAACCCTTTAAAAGGTCTTCATCAGTTCTAGCACAAAGAGAAAAATTTTCATCTTGGGAGGAAAGGTCATGAGTCCAATTCTCAGCTTGTTGAGGTCAAAGATCTTATATGAATATTAAAGTAAAGAAAATGTAGAGGAGGAGAAACAGACATGTAATGCAAGAGACATGTGAGATTAGCAAATCTATGCCTCACTAAGAATATATTTATAAAAACTATGTGTGCACAGTGAATTTTACCTGATTGCTACTAATAGCAGGTAAAAGGATTCTTAGTCATTGTCTGATTTTTCATTTTTCTCAGTAAGAGTACTCCTGCTTGTGTTGTAAAGATCCCAAGTCTTAGGTCAGACTCCAAGTGCTCCAGAAGGTACTGACACTGTCCCTGGTGCTGTGGCACTGATACATCCCATGCAAAATTTTGTGATGGATTACCTGCACTCTGTATGTTCTTATGTTGCAAATTGAATTTTCTTCCTGGAATACACCTCCCATGCTGCAATAGGGTCTCATCATTTGGAGAGAAAAAACAATAAAGCATCATGCCAGGCATCTGACCAAGAGATCTACGCTCAGTAGAAGTACATAGGCATTAAACATAGGCATTAAACATAGGCATAAAGAAGTACATAGGCATTAAACCATGACATAACCAGTGCTGTAGATATTACTGCAACTTTTGCAACCAGAGGCTTCTGGCTCCAGCAACTCCTTCCTTCTCCTGTTACAAAAAAAAAACCAAAAAACAACAACAAAAAACCCATAAAACCACCTCCCACAGAGACCCTTATATGTGTAAATAATGCTAGTGAAATCAAGAAAGCAGGTACGTCTCTATTAATGTGACTGCCAAATCAAGTTCTCAACCAGTCAGCACATAAAATAAAGACATATGGAATTAAATTCATTGTGTTCAATCAGTAAAAAAAGTAAAAGAACTCAAATTAATTATGCAAACTTTAAAAAACACGTTTAGGGCTATGATTTGTTTAGAGAGGTACGTTTTGCACACTACCTGAATCTAGCTGAGAGAACACATAAAACATTCATTTCATTTTCTGCTATGTGCTCGTTTAGTACAATACACTCAGCCATAATGATGTAGCTAACAATTTTATGGTCTTGTATGATTCATGCTGCAAAGGATACCATGCCACACTGAAACCTTTTTATTATCAATCATTGGGAAACACAAGTTTGAAGACTGGCATTAATTAAGAGAGTAAGGATTTACAAATGCTTCTGCTTCATTCTCTAAATATAAATATTCATGGTAGTATCTATGGATCACTTTTTGAAGTAAAAATTGATCTTGGAAAATAAGGAGTTGTAAAGGCAATAGAAGCATAATTATGAAAGGCTGTCTTCAAATCTTACAACTGGAGCATTTTATGACAATAATTCTCTCCTTCTTGTAAAAACAAAAATATTGGAATAATGATGGAAATACAACAAAGGTGACCATGAATTTAGGTTCCTTGTTAAAATCATTTTTTTAAATAAAAAGGATTACATATCTATTTGCTTTCTTCTTTTCCTTTACCATTTGTTTCCCTCTGGATCCGTTGTGTCTGGTTCTCAGGAGGCCTGTGAGATGTGCACCTCTCACACACACCTTTGCATTCCCATTTCCTTGTGCTTATGCCAATATTGCTGTCACTTCTGTCTCTGCATCTTCCTGAACTAATCTCACAGGTTTTCCACATGTATTCCAAACTGGGCATTAGCCAGAACTAAAGCAGCTCATTTTCATTTGTATTTATACTCTTAATTCCCTTTGTGTAAGTAACTATGGTAAATACATGCTCATTAAGCACACATAAAAAGAAGATATAGAACTGAATGTACCTGCTTGATAACTCATTACTTGTTTATATTTATATATAGTCCAAAGATCACTCAGTAATATATACATGAGAAAAATTACATATGTAATTAGAAGGATTGGTTCCACCTCACCTAAGATATAGAAAACAATTTATTAGAAACAGATTGAATACTGCAAATAAAAAGACTGGCAAGAGCTAGTGATGCCTGTGGTGAGGAACTCATTCCTGCAAAGAGTCTATACCTCATTAGACTGAGGTAAGACAAACACTTGGCTAACTACAGATCTGAATAAAGCACAGAAATTCAAGGTGTTCCTAGCTTTAAACACAAAAAGAAAACTTGGTTTCCACTGCAATATTTTCTAGGTCATCAAGAAACAGATGTTTTTTATTTAACAATTCCATAAGTAAATAAAACAGCTTCTGGTAATAAACATTTAGGCAAAATGACTGAAAATGGTGTCTCCTCGACTGTCCTGAAGGTAAGGGAACTATTTAAGCTTGCCCACGCTTGCTATCTCCACATTTAAAACCTGCCAGCTAACAACTGGCAAGAAGAACATTGATAAAAAACAAACCAAATTGACTTCTTAGTTACTTTAATTTTTTTTCACCCTCTTTTAATGTTGTTGACAAGACTAGTAGAGGATGCAAAAATATCTTTCTCTTCAAACCCCTTGTTGATCTATTTTGTCTTTATTATTTTGTTCTAACAAGCACACCCCAGCTTCTGGAATTCTTCAGCCTAAAACACCATTTAGGATCTTCTATTTTCAGACTAGTTCTTATTAAGCTAAACCATTCAGTGAATAATGCCTATGCCTGTGCAGGGTGTGATTAAATACAACTATATTCAGAGCTTTCATGTATGAATTCTGCTTGGGAGAAAAAAATTGCCATGCTGCTGGACAGCATATTTGAATATTCTTCCCCATCACAATTATTTATTATTTCTATTAGCTAATGTTGTTTTACTCCTAATTATGGGTAATTAGATGATGAGTTGTCAGCACAATCAATTCACTTAGAAGCTTCTACATTTAATTAACTCAAGATGGTTTTGAACATTTAAATGTCAAAACAACACTTAGAAAACAGAACATTAATATGTTGTTCATTGAGCTGTACATTATGGAATGTGACTTAGAGAACCAAAGGTTTTGGTGTGATGACAGGTCTCAAAATCTGCTTGTAGAGAGTCCAAATTTGCAAAGCATTTTGACAGCTTTACTACAATGGCTTTGGACTTGGCAGGTCACCTGGTACAGAACTTCAGTGCTAATCTGAGAATACCAACTACTGCAGGATTTGGTGGAGAATGGAAAAACACCCTTCCCAAACACCAGCATCTAGGAAAGCTGCAATGTCAGCTTCCATCCATTTTAATGGCTTTAGCAAGGGGATGGCTCCTCTCAACAGAAAATGGAAAGGAAAGGTAGAGTCAGAGCCATCCTCAGCTGAAGAAGGGCTCTGGACAGAGAGAGGTGTAAGATGGCAGGGCCTTCACGTTTGTGTTTGTCCTGAACTATGTGATAAGTGACAATAAATGTGCTCACTTCTGTTGGTTTTCACCCTGTTCTGCAAAAGGATGATGAGAGCAAATCAGAACAAGACTGACTGGAAGTTTCAGAGAAAGAAAGAATCTATCCCACCCAGAGATTTTTATTTAGTGTTACCATTGCTGAAAAAGCACCCTTCAAAGCCTGACAAGCTGTTATAACACTTGAAACGTTTTGATATCAAGAATGAAGTTCATTGTTCTGTTTGAACACACCTTTCCAAAATAATCATTAAGCCACCATGTGACCATCCTAACATTAAAGTTTCCTCTTTAAATTATGAAATCATAACATGATCTTAAAAAGCTTAGGAGCTACTGAACATGTTAGTGGAGTTTTCTATTCCTAGCAGGTATCTCAGTCTGTCTCTCTCTCTCCTCAGGGATGTACAATTGCAGTGGAAGTGTGGTGAGGGATGCCAGGCCAGCAAGGACACAATTCTATTGCTCATGAAGAATAGATTTGATCAGGGACCTGGCTTTGGGGGCCCTTATGAGCTCTCCTGGAAATGAACAGAGCAAGGGTGGGAAAAGGGCTCATGACCCATCATGATTTTGAAAATATACCTGGAATGTCTTCTTTTCCTGTGACTATACCAAGCTTGCAAGGTACTAAACCCAGGCTGGCAAATTCTAAGAGTTAATCCTTATTCCCACAGTGACCACATGTAAGGGTTTTCATATCAGAAAATCTGCCAGAGGGAAACTGAGATGTTTGAGATTATATCTGACAAGGATTCATGTTTTTCTCTTATCACCAGGACTTTTGGAAAAGTGGCTTGGAAAGGCTTGAGAGCTTCAGGCCTCGCTAAAAGCCAGCTAGATCACTAGACAAAGGCAGATTCGTGCCCTATGAGCTTTACACATTAAAAAAATGTTGGCTTAAAAGCTTCCTTTTTCCAGCCTAAAAACTATAATTGTAAATTTCTATGCTGAAGGTTCAGAGTTGATGGAATCCGTCCTGCTCTAGTGAAATCTCAAACTGTTCTCCAGGGTCAGAACTTCTGGCTTTAGGAAAGGACTTTGTGACAGAATCTAATCTATGGTCATCTTTCAGTCAATACATACATTTGTTTACATTTTTTTACAAAATCCCCATGGCCATCCAGACTCAGCTTTATAATGCTGAACAAAGCAGCAAAACAAGAAAACAAGTCACCAGCTATATTTCCAGCACTAAGTCGAGTCATACATATTTCAATTCACATGGCATTTGCTCTTTCACATCTCTGAAAGTTACCCTGCTTTTCCCTCTGACAAGCTGTCATTGTTTCTAGTAACACATTTTTGTTTCAATGTTGGGAGACTTTTCATTACTTTCTGTATCAGAAGAACTGTTTTCCACAGTACATATCCCAAAGGCCCGAGTGAAAGAATGCTGCCTGCTTGCTTTAGTACCAAAGCCTGAACTTGAGAGTCAGCACAAATGACAATAAAAAGAAATTACTGAGAACTTGGGGGTGTCTCATACCAAGTAGACAGAATAACTTTAAGACCTATAAAATAAACACAATTTCCTTCTGTTGCACAGTAGGCATTATTCATTACCAGTATGGTTTTGTTGTGGCTGCGCTGTGTTTTGGTACTGAACATCAACAACATGACAGAAATGTTTCAGCCTTTCTATTCTCTTTCTACAAATGTGAGCGTAACAGTAAAGCCAAATGACAGGTACTCCCCCACTTGCTGGTATTCCATCAGTCAGGCACAGTTGGAGCAGCATGGGGCCCAGATGAAGCCAGCACCTATTAGCTGCTTCCTTTGATTCTCCTGCTACTGCTCAGACACAGAGCAGGATGCTGCAAAGGATAAGCAGCTCTAAAAACAGACAAAAAAGTTATTATCCCAAACAAAGGTCAATAAGGTATTCTGAAGACCTCTGTTTCACTTTCTGGTTTTTAGAACAAACTGTCCTGTCGAGATCTCAATAGTTTCTGTGAGCCTGAAAGATAACTCAAGATTTCTGTATAGTTTGAGAAAGTTTTTAAAAATGCAGCATGCAGTGCAACAGTTTGAAGCCTCTCATAAGAGACTGGAAGATAAAGAAGAAAAGTAATCATGATGAATGCCTTCTCCTGCTCTTGTTCTTTTCCTCTCCATTCCTAAATTCCTTTCTATTGCCAACAAGAACACACAATTTTCAAATTAATTTTACAAAATTAATGTTGGGCTAGGGGAGGATTGGGGATGCTACTTCCTCAAACTAACAATTTTCACACGTTATTTTTAGTTCTTGAGAGTATCCAGAGCGAGCTGGGGCAGTGAGATCAGTTTGTAGCTATTATGTGTGTGACTGTGCATTTCTTTTCCTCATGGTAGTTAATTTATAGATTCTTACATATAAATCCACTGTTTTTCAGATGAATGAATTCAGAAAGTAAAAATGCACATCCTACAAGCTAGGAGTGAATGTGTATACATATACACAAACAGAGGAAGTCTTAGGCAACTCAGTGAAGTTTCTGGATGTGTGCTCTTTGAAGTTTTATGCTGTATAGTTGGACATGCCAAAAGTTGAACTTTTGTTAAGATTGAAGTAAATTAAAAATAAATGCAGAAATTCTCAGAGGTTGATATGCAACTTAGAGAGCCTTACATGGCCAATGAATTTCAGCTTGCAGAGTCACTATGCCATAATTGCATGGTTAGGAACTTTTATTAGTTGATTGCTCCCTTCCAACCTGCCCATTTTTTAAATCATCACGGGCCTTGCTCTGCTCACACTGAAGCCAAAGCCTGTGTTCCAACTGCTGCTCCTGGCATGTGGGCCAGGGCTGCAACCCCCAGTGCACACTGCAAGCAGAGGAAAGGTCTGTGAAAAAAGGAGTCCTGCTGCTCCCACTGAAAAGCCCACACTAAAATAGTCTTTTTTCTCCATCAGGGATGTCCTAGATGCTTACGTATTTCCTAAGTGGGTTTCTCGGAAACTGAGCATAGAGAATTAATATTAGATTGATTTCCCAACCACATAAAAATCAGCCTGCATCTCAGCTGGTCACAATGCTGCAGGTTTGACAGAGTCTGGGTAAGGCAGACTTCTTGAATTTTGAGGCATGTTTGGACAGCTTTGACTGTGTTTCTCCAACCTGTATCTTTGACTGAAATAATCCTTCAGGTAGGCACCAATTTCTCTTTTATAACAGACACATAGAGTCCTGATCTTGAAATATTTTCAATCTTTCAGAATATAACCACATGCATAAGTAATAACTGGGAAATATTTTAGCACTTCCCTCATCTCAGTGAAGTATATATCTAAGTGGCATCAAAATACTGGATATTTCTGCTCTGCAATACTTATGTAAATCACTGCTATTTTGAACAGTTCTCTGTTAGCACCAACATTTGTGCCTTGCAAAAGGCATTATTCTATGCTTATCCTTGGCATTCCTACTGGAATTGTAATTCTGAAAAATCATCCCAGCCATCTAAAGGAGCTTGTGCATGAAGCTCCTGCTCCCTTAAACACTGCTTAAGCCCGAATGACTAATGGTCTTTTTCAAGGATGACTAGATTTATATATCTTCCCCTTGGACTCAATGCTCCCATGCAGCCAAGAAACCTTTTATTAAAATGCTAGCAATATAGTTACCTTTTACTCTCAATACCTGCAGACCAAAGATTTCTACAGAGATCAAACTGCAAAAACAGCAAAGCAGGAATGACTGAGAATCACACTGATCTCACAGAAAGCTGGCACTGCATTTCCAAAAATAAATTCCAGTTCCAACCCTTTCATTCCCACAATCAAATACAGGTGCAGCTGTACAGCAGTAATCAATGGCGGATAGAGACAGATGTGCAACTATCCAATTTGCAAACAAAGAACGCACATGTCAGTAGCATGGACGACCACATCTTCACTTCAAAGAGTTCAGGACTGGATTTTGGCAGGCAAAAACATACATGTGTTTGGGAGGCTCAACAGTGCAAGAAACGATCGTATGCTCACTAATCAAAATCCAGCAGAGGCCCTCTTTGACAATTTGGCCCTAAATATTAAGCAGTGCCTGGGGGCTGATTAAAATTGACCTCTCTGGGGCATAGATCATGCAACACCAAGAAAACAAGCTGAAGAAACAGAAGCAAAGACTGCTGTTCTCTGCATCTTTATTGGTATGAAAACTCTTAAGACGCCAAACAAGGGGGGTGTTCAGGGGGAGACGTTAATATCTGAGGAGGGAGATCAAAAGCAGTTAACGTTCCTGGCACTGCATTGTGGCATGTGTATCTTTATACTTTTAAACTTACAGTATTAAAAAAAAAAAAAGATTTTAAAAAAAGGAAAAAAGGAAAAAGAAACATTTCTTTGTTAAATCAAATATTGCCACATGTTACTCATTTTAAGTTTGCTGTCCTAAGATCCAACTTAATTTAGTCTGCATTGAACAATTCTGATCTGAACATTTAATGTGGCAATGTTTTCCTCTGCCAGGAATATTATCTGAATGTTAAACATGAACTCAATTTATTCATCAGAACATGGCAAGCATGATACCAAAGGTCACTTTGTTTATATTGTCCTCCAACTCCATAACTTAGAGCCCGTTTCTTTCATCTTCAAACCTCAGAACACTCAACATTATTGGATGTTACAAAGTGGGTAAGAGAATGGGATTCTTTTTTTTTTCTAAAGCATTTTTATTTGGAACTAGAGGGAAGGAAACAGCCTTGTTCAGCAGCAAGGAAAAGCACAGAAACATGCAATAACACATCTGCTCCATTATGAGCTGGTAACTGATTTGCAAAATAAGGTTGCCCTGGTATGGAGGATGCATAAGAAGCTGTGTGCATTACATCTTAATGCTCACAATACAATTATGGCTTCTTGATTCTGTAAGCAGTTGCTGATCTCAGCCACATCAGAATAAAACCACAACCACCACATACGCATTTTTCATGCAAAACATGGCCACAAAGTCTTGCAGAACCTGAGCCAAATTCTGCTATTAATTACACTGGCAGAACTTTGCAGTAGTACCACATTCACATGCAGCTCTGCAGTTCAAAACTGTACCTACAGCAGTAAGACTAGCTTAGAAGCTGGTAGCTATTCTTCAGAAAACATTGTACATTGCTCATTACCAGTTAGGGTGATTCCAATGCTGAAAATGCTTGTCCCTCCTCCCCTCAACATCTAAAGGGAGCTTGAATCTAAAAGAATAGACCTATACAAATGCATAAGCAGGTAGATGAAAGACACATGAACAGAAACGTCCATTTCAAAATAACCCGAACCATTGTCTTTCTGAAGTGGCAGAAACATATTCTTTACTACTTGTCACAGCTTCTGAAGAAATATTAGCATTCATCTTGCTTGCTGATAACTCATTATTAGTTTATCACTTACTGAATTCAGATGTTAAGTTTTCTTTCACCTTATTAAAGAGTCAGTTCCCTGCTATTATATTGAATTGCTAGGATTTTCACACAGTCACATATCAGATATCAGGAAAGAAATATCCATCTGTTAATTCACTATCAATAAAATCCAAAGAAACAGAACTGATTATTGGTACCCAGGCTTTTCAAATCCAGGCCATAGAATCATTCAATATGGTATTGATACTTCCCATCAAAACCTCCTCTGTGCATTATAAATGTAATTCTGAAGAATAAGAAATATATCAAACTTTATGAGAAGAAGCACCTTTACAGAAAACCCTAATGCTGAAGGGAGCTCTCAGAAATGCTGCACTGAGAGAAGGCTTGACAGGTAATGTGATGCAGACATGCAGATGTTCAAGGGGACTAAATCCAGTTCCAGGTGTACTTTTCATGACTCAAAAGCCCCAGCCCCCCATCTGACTGTTGTGCTGACCCAGAACAGCATTTTCATGACTGGAATTCCCTAAAACTTGAAGGTCTAAAATGTGGTGTTATTTGGAGATTGATAACCAGCTGTCCAAAGCATCAGGTATTGGACTAACTCTGCATTTGTAATCTTAGCTCTGATTTTGGAGGCAGCAGAACTAAACCTTATTTCCCCTCCAAGAGGATTCCACTGATGACAATTTAGAACATCAAGGCTGTATTTTGAGTGCATGTAGTAGCAGATCCCATAGTTATATTTCTCCTCCATCACACTTTATGCAAGTAGTGACCTCAGCAGTTAGTTCTATTCATTCAAAAGCATCCATTTTTAAAATTTTAAAGATACAGCCACCTTAAGTCTAATAATTACAAAGATTTTTTTTCAGTGACAGACAGACATATACACAAGTGTGTTAATTGACAGAGTACCTTACCTCCCTAATGCATTCTTATGTTTTATATACAGGTAAGCTTCAAGAGTGCATTTCTTAATCCAATGAAATATTTATCAGATCTGAGATCTAAAGTGTACATATTCAATTTTTTATGCACACCTTTACATGATTCATGAAATCCACTCATAATGTGAGTTCTTTTCATTAAATTTTGTTTTTATGTATCATTGTTACCTCTTTTTTTACAACCAGATTCATATTGAACTGACAAATATCATTCTGGTATCTTTGAACAAAGTAGTTCTTACCTTTTGATAGAAATCATGAAGCTCTAGCTCCTGTGGTATTTTTCTCTGTAAATAAACAAACCAAAGAAAAGAACAAAATTCAGGATAATGTTAAATCTGCTGTGAAAAACAATGTGCTACATTATGTGAGTATTAAAGTTTATGTTCAGAGATGGACACTGATACATGGAATAACACTGATTAAAAAGAGAATATTTTGAATGCATATAGAAATGTACCATCACACTTAAAATGGATTTTGGACTGAAGATTTTTTGGTTTCTCAAGCAAATTTGTGTTCCCATATATTTTAAAGGGCAGCTGGGTTTTCAATCAAAATCAAGCTCCAGTAAACCAAAATTTAGTCTTGCATTGTAGTTACAAGGGAGTGTAACTGACTGGTGAGATCTTTGTGTTGGGGTTTGTGTCATTGCTTTGTAACTATTTGATCAGGCACAGCACTGAGGGTGGGATTTGGGCACTGGAGCACAGAGGACTGTGAGCTCTGCTACTGCAGCAGCAGCAGGAACTGCTCCAAAGCTTGGGTGGTTTCTTTGGGGGTGACCTTTGGCTCCACATCCCTCTGTGGAGGGACTCGGGGTCCTCCAGCAGCGCTGAGTGAGGGTGCTGACAGTGCTCATCATCCAGCAAAAATACTGTGGCTGCTCAGGAAACAGCTACCCAGGCTTTGTAAAACCAGGCTGGATTTGCAAATCACACAGGAACACATTTTATTCCTCTAGGAAATGAGTAAATGTCACAACACACTGATACCCTGCAAGCCAGATACAAAGACATGTCACAGTGTTTGGCCAGCATTCTCCAGAGTGCAAAGCATTTATTTATAAAACTATCTAATAGACAGCTGGCCTCCCACCTCAGCCCTTCTGTATAGCCTTTTTTAATTTTTCTGGAAACACCAGTTTGGGTCCTACACTGTAACACAGCCTTGAGGTACTCTCAACTCAGACTCCACAGGAGACTCGAGCTTGACACTTTGTATAACCTCACCTCAAAAATGGAACTAACAAAGAAAAGTTATAATGTCATTTTTCAAACTTAGCTAAACGGCACAAAACTGCTGATATTGCATTATAGAGTCACAAAATCATAGGGAAAATATTTTACCTTTCTAAATAATTTGAAGTCCAAAATTGCACTACTTAATGCTAACTGCACATTGCATTTATTTTTCTTAGAGAAGAAATACTTTTAAGTACTAATCCCAGCTACTGACCCTTTATGTGAACTAATTCCTCAATTAACATCACTTTTGCTTTCCCTTAGTTACAGTGGGAGGAAAAGAAAATCCAAACATCATCTCTCTTTCCTATATCATTAAGATCAGAATTTGTTCAAACACAGGTTATAGGCAGAAGACAGAATGTCCCTACTGTGAAAATGTGGGTAGGAAATATTTCTTAGGCTGGAAATTATTTGATGTTCAAAACCAGCAAAAGGATTCTGGCTTTTAATGCTAACTCCTATATAAAAAAAAAGTGTTGTACATGTGTATATACACAATGTGTATAGCTTTATATGTCTTATATATATGTTCCACTATATACAGTAGTTAACTGGCTGAGATCAGGATTTTATTTTTCCTTGAAAAAGTTGTTGTCACAAAGACTACAAAATATTATTGCAATAATTCCAGTGACAGGGCTATCTGTGCAGTCAGCAATTTCAGCTCTGTTTATGGTTCAGAACATATATTCTTGCAATTAAAAGGTAACAAAAAAGGAGACTTGTTTAATAGCTGAAACCACTGTAAAAACTAAGGTCAACTACTTGAAAGAACAAAAAGTGACTGCAAGATTAGTTTCCCTTGAAGTTTTTCTCTAGAGCCTTGTAATCTGGCATGCCAAGCTATACACTCACTTCTGAGAAACTGCTCCAAAACACCAGAAATCTCAGCTGTAGAACATCACTAAACCTCTATAAAACAGAGTCCCATACAACTTTTACTTACATTGTTAAGTTAACCATTGATTCTAGAGATATTTTAAAAATATTACATTAAAATAACCTAATTTTTCAGTATTTTGATTTCACCACTTCATCAGGATTTCCCAAACTTGCAAAAAAGCTTCTTGTTATCTGTAGAAAATAAACTTACTGGCTTTCAATGGCCAAGGGAATGCTCTCCCTCTCAGGAACATTAAATAATATTTGGGCAGAAAGATTGTCCTGAACTTCTACTTAGAAACTAGAAAACGACATTAGTCTAGAAAAAAGCATTTCTCCAGCTGAGCATGCATGCCTGTGGCTGGACTAAACTCTTTCCCCAATTAAATTATATCAGTGTTGATAGCTCAATCTCCAGGAAACTCTGTCATTATGCCATCAGAGAAAAGTGATGTTGATTCCCCCCTGTAGATCTCATTAGTGAGGCCAAAGGTGGGAAGAGAACCTCACTTATTCTTTCAAAAACAGAGGATCACCACAGAGGTGTCCTTTGTGTGAAAGTACAGCCTGGTGTGTAAGTCATGTTTTAGATTCATTTAAAAAAATGAACAAATCCAACAAGAGATGCTGCCACTCTCCTGCTAGTTCAAAGCAAAAAAAGCACTTAAACAATTCATGGTTTATAACAAGGCAGATCACAAAGAATAAAAGAAAATAAATGTTACATAAATCATGTAATCTCTTTCCCAATGCAGTTCATTAACAGCTTCAAAAATAAATCAAATAACATTGCCAAAAAGAAGAAAAAAGAAAGCTGAGATAATTAGATTTGTACAGCGAACTTGTTGTGCTAGCATTCCAAGACATCCTGAAAAGCATACCAACACATTTCTGGCTAAGAGCATTACTAGAATCATTTTCCTTTGGAAAATGACTTAGTGGAAAAGTATCCCATGCAGAGCAGCTCCAAACACTGCTCCATGCTGCATTTTTAATTTCCCAAATGTTCAAATTAAGTATCCCAAGTAAACCAGAGGCGCTGAAGTGGCCAGGGCACAGAACCCGTGGGCAGGCCACTCTCCTTCACAGCAGCCCAGGAGGGCAGAGAACACAGATTTTCTGCTCTCCTTTATCCTGGAGAAGGGAACTGTGCAGCAAGTGAAAGCTGCTGGACTCAACACTTACAGCCCTGGAGATTATGGATCTGCTTTGGGGTTTTTGTACTTTAAAGTCGTAGCAGATTCTTACAAGTTCAGTAGAGTTGTGAGGAAGAGAAGCTTAGATATGCCTCAATGAGCAGCAATACACTTCAGCAAGTTGCTACATCCTGTGCACTATATAATATTTATACATCTTAGCATTTTTTAACTTCTCAGAAATTTCTACCAATGAAATTTTTACCAGTTTTTCTGCACCTGCCCAAACCTTCTTAGCTATTTAGCTGCAAAAATAACCTTTTTTTTTTCTTCTGAATAGGTACCAGCATAGTCTATGAAAACTTGTGTTCCCAAGAGATGAAGCAGTTTTAAAAATCATCACAATATCAACTCAATTTTGATATGCTGGACAGAGAAGTTAGAAGTCATGGCACAGAATCTGGACTAACATGTCAAGCCATGGGTTCAGGAACTTCTCTGGGACATTTGAAAATCCCTCACACTTTTTTCTACCTTGTCTATGAGGTGAGGTGAGATGACACCACTGCTGTTTCACCAGACTGAAGGAATGGTCAAATATTACAAAAGTGGGATCTCTGGTGAATATATGACATTCACAAGTGATATAAAATGGTAAGAAAATAGAGTATGGAAAAAAAAATTGCAAAAACAAGCACTAGAACAACCAGAGCCAGGCAAGCAGAAACAGATGGAAAATACTATTTAGAGACTAGAAAAGGCATCAATAAGCTCTCCCTTGAGGGGGAGCCTATAAACCTAATCACAAGACTTCCTTAGGGGAAAATATAGCAGATAAGCAAATGAAAACAAATGAGTTAATCAAACCCCAAAAACCACTAAAAACACTGGAGCAAGTTAAAGATGCAAAGTCCTCCATTGAAACCTATTAATGGTTCTACAGAGTCTCCAAAAACACAACCCAGATCCAGTCTCTGGAACAAGATATTTTATAGTTCAAGGTGATTAGGAAAACCTACTTTTGCCAGGTACAGTCTTGGAGCATGGAAGAAAATACTGTGCTGGAAACAGAGCACCAGCAGTGCCAAATGCAGCCAAGACCCAGCAGGTGTGGCAGAGCTCTCATGTATCCCACTCTCCAGTACTTAGCCCCATGCTTTGTTAGTTGCCTTTATGCATCATCAATTTCTGAGTGACTTAAGTAGCTCAAAATAATTGAAGTTTGTAATTTTCAGACTTCGAGTACTACAGAATAAGACTTTGATGAAAGAACGACAAATAATGCAAGAATCGGCAATTTCTAAACAGCAGACTTGCAAGAGTTGCCATTGAAGGATTGAGTAATGCCTTGCTCACAAGTACTCAGCTGGCTGCATCCATCTCTGAAAGGATCCATCACTAACTGGATATCACTGCGTAAGTACTAATTATTACTCTCTTGGGTTTGAATCCAACCCAAGAGTAGAAAAAACACCATGTGTTTTCTCTGCTAACTAACTAGTTCGTTGGCAGAAAACCAAGCAACTAACCAGCTAAGAACTACCCACTAAATAATATTTATATTCACTCATTAATAACCCACAGGCTGAACTTTGTTCTCAAATTATATAGGAAACATTTAGAGAATGATGAGTGCAACTCTAGAAATCAGAATGACGCATGCAGATGGAAAATGCTAGATGCACCATATAAATCACATACAATACATAAACCATCATGACTTACAACCCTATATTTAGCAGCTAAAACTATTGCTCTTAAGTTGCTTTGCACTTGCTCTCATGAGAAACAATAGTCTCACAACACTTTTGTACATTCTTTAGTTTTACAGACTAAAGCTGAGACAGATTATACAATTTCCTTAAGCAAAACACAACAGTGGAGCCAAGGATGAACCCAGATGTCTTCATTTTCAATGCAGGAATTATTCCAGACTTCATTCCTTCATTCTATGTTGAAGATAGATGTTACAAAAATAATTTACACTGCTTTAGGTTTATTTTTTGAATTTCAGTGGAATGATTTTTTTTTAATTTGGTAAGTGAAATGTATACAATGTAATCATTGAAATAAATCCTTCTATTGAAATTAGGCTTGGAAAAAGGAACCCTAGCCTGGTATGTGCACAGGCAAAGAACTCAAATTTCAAAACAGCAACTTTCAGCAAAAATAAATTGGACGAGTTCAACCAGTCAAATTTTCTGTTTGTAAAATCAGTTTTGAACCTCTGACTTTCCTCAAAGTATTGCAAAAGGAACATGTATTCAAGAATATTCTTGTCCACTGTGGGTATAAAAATACTTTAATGTCTTTTAACAAAAGATTAGGCAACAAAGCTATTGAAGAAGCTGTGCCTCCTCATCTCCAAAAATGCACAGTGATAGATAGTTGGTGACTTTTTCACAATTATTAACTTCTGGGAATATGTGAATAAAGAACAAGTCTCATTAGCTACTCACAAAAAAAAACCCAAACAAACAAACAAAGCCCCAAAATTAAAAAACCCATAAATGTTACAATATTATGAATACCTTTAAATGTTTAATTTCTGCTCAATGTATGGGTTTCTGGTTACAAAAGCACAGGAACTTGCACAGGATTACTCCAAAACAGTACAGGGAGTCAGGACAGACTCCCTGCCCTGACTCTGGCACAGCAAAGCCCCTTTCCACCTTGCTGCTAATCCAAACTGAATTCCAGATCCACAACATGAATTTATTCCCCATTTTAAAAGGCTTTTTGTGGCTAAAGGAGATATATAACCAGGATGACAATCCACAAGACAGCATGAAATTATGAAGGCAGAATTACCAAGTCAGGGCAAGAAAACATCTTTTGGAATTGCCTCAGATTCTAATATTTTTCCTCACTAACTTTGCCCAGCAATAATAGAGAAAAAAACAACCACAGTGGTTTCTGGGTGGCTAAAGCGGTTATATCCCAGGCATAAAATACCAAACAAAACTATCTTTTAATAAAAAACTTTCCTTCAAATGTAAAACTGATACCTTTTTCTGGTTTATGGATAATTTAGCGTGATTACGATAATTGTCACAAAAATGCTGAAATATAACTCTCCTCTTCTTTAAACAAAGATTGTCTTACAGGCTTGGGATCAGTCCATTGACTCTTTTGCATTGGTAGACTAATTCAGAGGGTAAAGTTTTAAAGGGACACAGAAATTTGCCTGTCCTGACCCCCCAGTCAGTGAAGAAGGAACATGACATCCCCCATGACTGCTTAGCACAGGCAGGGCAGAACAAGCAAGAAAAAAACCAATAGCTCCCAAAGAGTTTCTCAGCTGAGGGAGGGAGGCACCCAGTGCCAGACCCTGGCTGCAGGTGCAGAAGAAGCTTTTGAGACTTTCTGGAGGTGCAGGCAGAGCAGGACACAATGCCACCCAGCCAGGTGGCAGCAGGCTGCCTCCAGCCACACTCAAGTCAAAATGCCTTGAGCCAGCTCCACCTCACTTCTCCCTTGCTCACCACCCCCAAGGCATGGCTAATGCTCTTTAAGACAATTTTATCTGAGTGGTTGCTTCCCAGAGAAAATAAATTCTCAGTATGGTTCCTTGAAAACTTATGCAAAACCCTTAGAAAATATGGACACTTTTCTCTTCCATGATGCAAACTTCAACAGCTAAGGGGTTCCCACTAAACCATCAATAGCTTTAACTGCTGCAACTGAGAAATGCCTTCCCTGCTGAAATTAGATCACCTAATAAACAGACAAACCATACATGCTCAGCTCTAATCTCAATTTAGAGTCCCTTTGTAGCTAAAAGCAAACTGTCTCTTTCTCTTTGAAGTACTGAAGAAACTGGATGAAGTTTTATCTTATTGCAACCACCTCCTTATAAGTAATGAGCTACTCTATAATTTTTAAATTGCTGCAGAAAGTCACTTTCTGAAGGGAATGTCCATCTCTGGTTCTTACTTCATACTCTGATGAATGAGATACCATCTCTGGGGTTTTTATTGTTAGTTTTAGCCAGTGTAAAGCTGACCTCCTTGAATCAAGCCAGAACATTGCTACAAGTTGATGCTCCTTTACTGAAAATAAACTTGTTCACACAATTCACAGTCCAGCACAGTCTTTTCCCAATTTCTCAATACCAAATGAGAGATGTCATCACCTAATAGCTTGGTAAATGGTACCTTTTGCTAAATGAAGGCTGGAAAAAAATAATTTGATTTCTTCTGTAGATTTTACCTGTTTGGTTTATTTTATGTGGACACAAGGTCAGAGGCTCAACAGCAAAACTGGAGACTTGTTATAATCTTATTGCAAAGTTTCCATACCTTCTTGGTGATTTCTCATGGGCAGCTCCTTACAGCACTGACTCCTTCTTCCTCACAGCACAACCAACAAACTCCCTTTGTCTCTTCACCCAGCTAACCCACTCTTTTGTAGCACTTTTCTTATTGGACACAGCTGTGGCCTATTAAGGGCAGGCCTGTTCCTAATCTTTGGTGATTAGTGCAGCTGCAGCTCCTCAGGTGTGAGATTACCTTCTGCACTATCTTTATTTTCTTACATTCTATCCCTCCACAGAGACTGAGTCAGGAAAAATGGGGTATACAGTGTTTTTGGTAGGATGTTGTCTAAATTCCAGTTGAAGATTACAAATACGACTCTGACAATACTCAGTTGAAAAACAACTGAGAAATTAATAATGAAAATCCTGCATGGCCCTGGCCTCTATTTACTTACAGACTCACAAACCATTCCTTTCTGCATCACAATGTTCTCCACAAGCTTTCCTTTAGTGTTGTACTTTGCACAACAGTCAGCTCAGAGAGGGATTACAAACACTTGCTGCAAGCATTTCAAAACTGAGAAAATTCCTTGGCATTAGTGATCTAGACCTTTATAACACATCAAAACTCCTTTGTAGGGGTTTCTGTTGTTTTTGTGTGTGTTTGTTTTCAAAACTCATGCTCTATTTCAATGGTCAGGTCAAACATGGAATTTCACAGTGTATATTTTGCATGCTCTCCTTCATCTGTTCACTCTAACAGCTTCTCAGTTTCCATCACTCAGAGTAAAATATTTCATCTCCCTGAAAGCTTAAATAGTAATAGAAACATCATTAAAACACCAGCAAACTCTTTCTCAGAAATACATTGTTTAAGTGATAGACCACATTTGGCATTTCTACTGTTGTGCATTATAACTGCTTTGTTCAGAATGCTTTACACATAATGGAATTTACAGGAATCTCTTCTAGTGAATAGTATGTCCTAATTTGCTTGAAATATGCAATGCCTATTAGTTATAGATTACACTTTTTTCTGGCTCTTCAATGTTTAAAAAATGTTTCAGTTTTATGAAGCCTGAGATAAAAAAATTCCAGTCCTAGAAACAAGTGGAATTTATAATCTGTTAAGATTTCACATATAATAATCATATTAAAAACAGAAGAGTAGTAATGTAACTTTCATTATAAAAAATAAAACCAGAACAAAAAAAAAGCAACAACAAAACACATAAATGATCAAAAGCAAATACTGTGTTATGAATAAACTGATGAGATTGTTTTATGTGAAATCTGATAAAGAATTTGTTACAAGGGACTCTTTGGTTTGGAGTGTACACAACTTAATACTGGTAGGACTATTTTCCACATAATGCTTCTAAGGATAAAACAAGCTCCCCTCATAGCTTGTCTGCATGTTGGCAGATGTCTGCTGTTAACAAGGGAGTCTTGCATACTCTATTCTCTCCTGGAGTTTTAATTTTGTTCTTTTATTTCTTTGTCAGTTCCTTTTATCTACAATGAAAGTCACAAATCCTGAAAGCAGAGATCTTCCTTGTGCACATGGAATACCTATCTTTGACATTACCATATATATACACACACACATATGTTTTCTAATTTTTAGAAAAAAAAATCAAGGTATAATCTTTGGGCATATATTATTTACCAGAATTTGGATTTGGATCTTCATTCCCTGCTGCAAAATGGTTCTAAGCAAGCTTTGATCTCCCAGTTCCACACATCCCATTTTACACAAGACCTTCTCATGCAAAGCAGTGTTTAGCATTTTGTCAGCTCTCTGGTCTCTGCCCCCATCAGTGCAGGCTGTGCTTGTGGTATACAAGGGACAGCACTCATCCCTGGGATGCCACCAGAGTGGCTGCCTTTTGTACATTACATAACCATTATTTAGTGGTTGAAATGAAAGTGGAGGTCAGAGAAGCTTTAAGAGTGGATTTCTATTTTATATGTACATTAGCAAATCTTCAGAGGCTACCTGGCTAATTGAATACCATCATAATTCCCCTGCACTGAGCCTGTGGAATGAACTGCCATTCAAACATGGAATGGAAACAGAGACTGCAATATGGCAAATTTAATACAAAGACTTTTAACAGCGATTGCCAGAGGAGCTCTCAAAATTAATCACTTTCAGACAGAACAATGTTGCTAATTCTTATTTAAGTCTGAAATATTTAACATACTGATCTTCTCAGAATGTAGTTCAAAGAGCACTCTCCTCCTCTTCAGAGCAACTAGGGACCAAGCTTCTTTAATAGGATTGCAAGAGCCCCAGAGTGGCTCTGCAGTGGCTTATAAAGATGGTGGGTTAGCCTGCCTACTGGGATATTTACTGCATTAGTTTAGTTCATGTTGTAATCTTCACTGCAGTGTTGTTCCTGCCTCTCTGCTGGGGCCCTTCTCCATTCCATGCATCACAGTCCTTCCTGTCTTCTCAGGGGCTCCTCCTGGGCTCTCAACCCGCCCCTATTTACTCCAGCTACCTTCATGAGCTACAGCTGCTGCCCAACTAAGGACTTTGCAGCTGTAGCTCGTTTGGAGCCACTTGGACCCACACAGATCTTACAATACATAGATCTTACCAGGGACTCTCTGCATAACAATACATATATTCAGGCCCCCACAAGTTCAGATATAATATTTAAAGAAAAACAAGCTAAAATGATGGTTCAACACTGGTCCCCTTTTGTGCAGATCAACAGGGACCAGCAGGGCCTGATGTCAGAGCAAGCCAAGAGCCAGGTCTCACCACTTGCAGCAGTCTGACTGTGCCCATACACCTGACCCCTAAGTCAGACCAGTTTGGTTTCCCAGCATGTGCTGATCAGTTTTCATGTCAAACAGATGCACCAGTAAATGCAAAGATGCACTGCTTATTGTCCAGCTTCTCTCATGCCAAATAATTTTTGGCACCTTTTGCTAAATGAAGCAAAAGCACCTTTGCTATTTCATTTCATTCCATTTTCATTTCCTCTTGCCAAATAAACATGCTCAGGTTGTATGATCACTGCACACCTGCTGCCACCACCTCCTGCAAGGAAAAAAACTCCCATGCCAAAATGCAGGTGAACCCAGCAGCAGGGTGCTCTCAGCACCTCAAGTACTGCTCTGGGGTCTGGCCTGTCACAGAAACATTTCCCACAAACTGGCAATGGTCTCATACAGGCAAATTAAAGGGTGTATCAGGAAAGAAACAGGTGAATAACTAATCCTTTCACCTCAGCACCTTTACCAACATCCATAAAACTGAAATCTGAAAAAAACATTTGGTTTGGTTAAGAGTTTTATCAACAGAGCTATCAATCCTCTTTGTTTTCAAGTGTCATGGAAATGTTCTACTCCTCCCTTTTAGAAATAAAATATTATTTTAGACCATGAAGTTTGTACATTGACAGAACCTTTCTAACAGTTATCTATAGCAGATATGGAGACTTGAAAGAGTTTCATTTGCTTTGGTTTCATTCTGAGGGTGAATACCTTTAAAATGACATCTAAACTCAAGTGGATCTCAGCCATGCCACAAATCTCACTCATGTTCCTCATGTGGAAGAAGATTTATGGACTTTTAGTCCACTAATAAATGCCTTGGGAGTGTAATGGCAACATATCCTGTGCACTCTGTCACACTTAGGGTGAGGTACCCCGAGACGTGCACTGTGGCCACAGTGAAGTGGTGCACAATTTGTAAGGCCTTTGGAAGGAAGAAATCTGGGAGACAGCTGTCTGACATTTCAGGGAACTAAATCATGAACATATGTTTCTCAGTTTTCATATTTTCTTTTAAATAACACCCTCAAATATTTACACACAAACATACATAAGCACACACACACAACAAAGCCTCCAAATACACGGTGAATGATTCACTCACCCCTCAGGACTGTATGTCTTCTGGCACACAAAATTCCAGCTGCATAAAACAGTTTAGCAGAAGAGTATATTGAAAATCAGCTTCAAAGGACACAGAAGTTAGTGTGAGTTCAGGGAACTAAATTACACAGATTCATCTTGTTGCTGTACTGTAGATTAGTATTCATTCTATGAATCCTGCAGGCTATTGAGTATAAGGCAGTTGTTGGTGGCTATTGTGGAATAAGACGTTTCCTCACCTTCTCCATTTATATTTGATGCCCATTTTCCAAGTAGCTACAGACAGAAACTGTATAACGTGTCCACGCAGCATTTTTTATTTTGGTAAGATGATGATGATGAAGGTATTTAGTAATTTTTTTCCCTTCAGTCATACCACTGGTCTATCAGAAGAAAATGCAAATGGCATTAATCCTCATTCTACCCAGAGATCAATTTCTAAAACATTATCTCCTGCTCCAGACATCCACAGGCTGTAGCCACCAGGAAACATTGCAGCCTTGTCTCCTCTAGTATGACAAAACTGCTGGGGACTCTGCCTGTTCTGCTTCCAATTTATTGAATGACCACATGCAAGTCACCTTTTCTGCATTCCACTTACTTCAGTTACAAGAATTGTCTCAATGAAATCCAAGTACCATCCATATGGTACTTGAACTGAATCCCAAAGCTGAACTCCCAATTGCAAACTACACAACACTTCCCCTCATGAAGAACACTCCACACTGCCAGCAAAAAATTAACACCAAGATTATTGTTGCATTCACTTCTCCTGCAAAGTTTCAGTAAAGCATACATATCTTTCATTTTGAAAAATACCTGCTGGCCAGCTTCAGGGTGGACATTTTAAACAGGACTAGATTACTTCCTTCTTATTACTTTATGCTAATGCTTTTATCATCATGTGCTAATCAACAGGAAAATACAGTTCCTGTTCTGGAGGATGTTAATAAAAAAAGTACTGATTTTATAAAACTATTCTTTTAATTATGTACTTGAAAAACTGCTTAGATACATGAAAATTAAATAGATCTAATGAAGTGGAATGGAGTGCTAAGTTTAATTAAACAAATTAAAAAATTTTCAGAAATGATATTAAGTGATCTTTGAAATGGAAATGGTGTACCGAGTTCCACACTTCATGTTAAGATTACAGCTGAGTGAGCAAAATGCTCCCAGATGCACCCTGGAAAATTCTGCAGGGCAAACCAAGTACACCTCTACACACAAAACTTCCTACAAATATTTGCTCAGATGAAAAGATTGTCTGCACTTCTAGCAAACATTGTAGCAAAGAAGGTTTTCAACACACTTTTTTTCTACAAATGGTGAATTTCTACTGAATCTTTGAGAGAATAACTTGAAAAATAACCAACTTCAGCAACCATATATCTGCTGAAAACCTGAGTACTAGGGCTCTGCTTGCCCCTGTACCCCTCTCCAGCACTGCCCCAATGCCTTCATCCACTGCATTTGTCCTGAACCAACTACAACCAAAATTATCTGCAGAAATTATCTGGTAATTCTGAACATGCACACTCAGAAAATCCAACAAATACTGCAAAACTGGTGTGAGGCTAGAAACAAGAACATTTATGAAGTTATTTTTTTACAGCATTTTTGCTTATTTCTCCCAGTTCTACCTCAGCAATCTGAGGGTTTCCACAGACAGCCCCCCCAGTTAGGCAGTGGCCTCCTCAGCACCATGTGGATACAAATAAACCTGGTAGTTTAAAGCAACTTTCAGAGTTTTTAGTACCTCTTCTCAAACTTTCAATTAAATACAAGAAATCCATACCTCATAGAAAAGGTTCTCTACCCACCACATTTGCTGCCGGCACAGACGATGAGCGCTGCTATGTGAAGAAACGCCCTCACCACACCACCAGCGCTACGGGAAGGCTCATCCCTGACCCTGCTGGCCCTCAGAGAGGTCATTCCCACTTCCCAGAGCCCTGTGGGGTGGCAGTGATGGGCCCCAGGCAGCAGGATGCTCTCACAGAGCCGCACACCCAACCTGGGCGCTCCTCGAGCCCCTTCAGCCACCAGCGAGGCACAGGCTGCCGGCAAGGCCTCGGCTCTCTGCTGCAACAGCCACATTTGGGTTCTTTTAAAGCCATGGTTCGGGGATGTGAAACACATGCTGGACTGTCAGCCAAGCTCTATGTTGTGTTTAAATGGCCAGGACTCACAAGTGCCCCATCACCGCTGGTGTGGTGAAGGCCCGAGGATGGAGCAGCCACTTCGGCACCTTCCCACCCTCACGGCTGAAAGCTGCATGTCCCGTCCCAAGGTGTTCCCAAACATACACCAGCTGTTTCCAAACACACTCAGCCCTGCTGGAGCCCCCACACCAAAACAGTGACCACTGCACTGAGGAGTGGCCTGAGGTGAGGTGAAATTTGGCCCAATACATGGACAGGCCTAGTGCAACACCATGCACAAAATGGTGCCTTTTGCTCACTGCAGTGAGGCTAATGATGAGCACAGCATAAAATGGGAGCAGGGAGCAAGGGTGTCTCATGGAATTTAAAATATTGCCCCATGGAATTGGGGCACACTGTGCCACCTCCCCTGGGGTGGGAGAAACAGGTCTGATTTTAAGCTAAAGCACTACAAGAGTGACTGTGTGCTACCCACACTGCTCTGAAACGATGAAATTCCAGCACAGACAATCTAATTCTAGTTGTAAAAAACACCCACTCACCCACCCACCCACCTCAAACCAAAACAAGGCATAAAATAGTCTTTAAGGTTGTGACTTCTAGCTTTGAGAAGAGTCATCACTCTCTACTACTACCTGAAATAAGGTTGTGCCCAGGTGGATGGGGGGAGTCAGTCTCTTCTCTGAGGTAAGAAGCAACAGGATGAGAGGGAATAGCCTCAAGTTGCACCAGAGGTTTAGATTGGATATTACAAAGAATTTATTCACCAAAAGGATTGTCAAGCATTGGAATAGGCTGCCCAGGGAAGTGGTGGAGTGACCAAGCCTGGAGGGATTTAAAAGATGAGTAGATGTGGTCCTTTGGGACAGTGCTTATATTGATGACATATGTGATGATCTTAGAGGTCTTTCCTAACCAATTCTAGGATTATTTCTTCTCCCCACACTCTCTATTGCAACTGGTTTAGAAAATGAGGAAAAAAAAATGGTACCTTACTATGAAGCATAGTGCCTGAAAAGCTTTCAAGAAGACTTAAAATACACATTTGTCTGTCTTCATAATGAGTTGAGCTCAGAAGTCACAGAAAGGTCATATCACAAAGGGAGTGGCTCCTGAGGCGCAGGGAAGCCTTTATTACTTTAACTAACCTCCTTGAGGGCAATTTCACATCCATAATACAAACTATTCAAACAATGTGCAATGAAAGTAGGTAAATGATCACCTTGTATGTGCTCAGATTTTATTTTGCTCTATTTAAAATCTGGCAGAGCTAATTCTTTAATCCAATATTTTTAATGTGCTCAGTTATATCTGAAAGAATTTTTTTGTCAGCACAGCTGAATGGCACAGTAATTAATAATAATCCTAATAATCAGAGCTTTTGAAATAAATTTTTATTGAATAAGCAGAATTAAATTTCTATATAGTCCTCCTACAACCGAAAGAAATGCCTGCATATCTCTTTAAAGTCTTATATTTAATAGATAAAGTTTGAGTGGAGTGTGGATGTGTTTTAGATATATTGTACAGAAATGGGAATGATTTTGTAGTACGTGGTATGTATTATAAATGTACAGAATATCTAAAAAGGTGTACCACCATCTTCGTGTTACTAGGAAATCTTATTAAGTTTTTTCATTTGATAAAATCACCTATAATGCACTTTTTTTCTACTATAGATGTAGGAGAGAAGAAAGCAAACTCCACATTTTATAGTCTTTGCAGAGTGCTGTGTGGCTTCTTCCTCTCACCTTTTGGTTTAAAAGAGTAGAATCATCTTCTTTGTGTGCAACCTTCCCCCAGCCATGACATAACATAGTCAAAATTAAGAAATAATCATATTCAATGCTTTTGTCCCAGGAGTTGCCAGGTTTAACACAAGCAGAGATCAAGTAGGAAAATACTTCCTGTGTATGTAGTCCATCCCACCCAGGAACTATAAACCCTTCTGAAAGACAGTTTAGTAATTTTACATCTAGTTGGATGAGAGCAAAACAGAGGAAGAAAAACAATTACCATCAGTATTTAAAAATATTTAGACTTATATAAATATCTAATCCAGCTCCCTCCCAGTGTCCAACAGAAGAAAAGTCCCTCTGAATTTCATTTTAGCACAAGACAAGAGCCCACTTGCCCAGGTACCTCTGAGCTTCAGCACTCTGGGTGTGGTTTTGTGCTACATGAGACCATTCCAGGTGTAATGCAGATGCTCTTTGTAGTTTGTGTTAAAAGAAACACCAGCAATTTTTCCTATTTTGCACTCTGTGAACCCCTAAAACAGCCATCACTTAGTGAAAGAACCCACCTGTCAAACAAAACAGAGAGAGATTCTGGGGAAAAATCCCAACAAAACAAGCACCACACCAAAACATCACAGGGAGAGAAGGGGAGAAAATAATCTAAGTTAATCAGAGGTTAGTATCATTAATTAAGGCAAAGATGCTTGAGCCAGCAACATTGTGTTAGAAGAGAATAATAGAAAATAGTGAAGAAAATAAAATTTAGGAATTACTAAGGAAGAAGAAAGTTCTGGGACAAAATCTGATAGCAATCGGGTTTTTTTACCATCACAGAACAATTTGTAAAAACACACAGCCCCTCTGACACCAGGGCAGAAGAAGGCTCCACTCAGTTAAACACATGTCAAGGAAAAGCCAATTCTGAGACTCCATCCAGACACTTTTATCGTTACGTTTCAAATTTTGACCATTTCAGCATAGGGTTTCTATTTCACTGTTTTTAGAGCAGCCCCAACTATGTGTTTACTTCACCAATACAAAATGAATGAGATTCTCCCAGGGCTCCAAAAGGCAGGGCTTTAAGCACAAAACTCCTAATACAGGAATATCACTAGAACTGCAATAAAATTAAAAGGCTTGACACAATTGCTGTGCCACTTTACAGTTTTGAATGGCTCTGAAGAGATTTTCTTCTCAGAAAGATCAAATAGAAACTAAGGTCCAAGCAGCTGGTCAGTATTCTTTAGTGCCTGCCAAAGCCTTATTGCAGCTCTACTTTTGAAGTCACTAACCTGAGTGCTTACCACACTCAACTGCAGCACAGATTTATAATATGTTTTTATTTAAAGAGAAGAAATAGCCCACAGTACCAGGCGTGAGATGATATATATCCTGTCTGTTCTGAATGAAGTGCTGTAGCAGACATTATAAAGGAAGGGTGAGTTTTAAGAATACAGCTTTAGAAAAAAGATTTTACCAGCTAAACCTATTTCATCCTCACTTATATCTTATTTTTAAGAAGGGAAGACAGAATGAATTAAATTGAAAGCCACGTATTAAGTCTTTGGAATTTTCACAGAAGTTTATTGAACAAAACTCCTAAGAAGCTGCTTGCTTTTTTATCCACAGAAATGTATTTATAGGAGCTGAATTCTAATAAACACAGATTGCAGTGCAAAGAAAAAAAGGTCAGCAGTGTGTGCTCAAAGCTTTATTGATGTCTTGTCAATCAATCTTTTATTTTGTTGTTTAATTCTTTTTTTAAAGAAAAAAATGCATGTAAGCACTTTTTCTCCTAATAGTGGATTTATTGAGCATTTCAACAAATCAGATGATAGATACAATTAGCAATGATGGCTGATTATCAACTTTGTGTTTTCAGGTCAGGTTGTAAATTGACCTTGTGTTCGCTTCTCTTCTTTCTGGGGAATAGCTAAGGCCCTTTTCAAATACAATAATTTCCAATAAACTTTTTTTCTGTGCATTCAACATTCCAGAAGAGCAAGTTTATGGGGAGAAAAAAGCAACCCTGCTAGACAAATCTATGCAGTCACATATATTGTCTCCCTGTAAACTAATTAAAATAATAAAGCTGACTCTTAAAACTAAGAGTGGTGAATCCAAGGGATGTAAAACTTTAGAGCATGACCTTTAAAACCATTTGGTTGCTTTTAAAGCAACCCTGATCCTGCACACAAATGGAAGAGCTGCAGCCTTTCTGACTGGTTAAGTGGTCACCCCTTCTTACCAAGGCACACCAGCTAACCTTTCCCACCTGGCCACAGTCCATCCTCAATGTCTGATTTTCCAAATTTTTCCAACATCCCTTTCAGTCAGGTAATTTGAGAGCCAGCGAGGCAGCAGCCGCACTGAGTGATTCAGACAGGCCTGCCCATGTCAGTGCCATGTTATTTGTCACTTTTTCATCTTGCAACTTCACCACACTCTTCAATTTTTCATCTGCAGGTTCACGTTGAGGAGAAGTTGACACTGAGGTGTCTATTGTGACAGAGGATTTCTTTGCCTCAGTTGACACAGTTAATGTAATAGAGTGCAAAGGACACTGATACAATATTTTTCCCTTCCAATATACATTACTTTGCATTCACTGCCATCACATTGTCCATGCACCTCCTTAGTTGGGTCTGTTGTTCTTTTAAGTAGTTCCTTCCCAAAATAAAAAATAAGAATATGCAAAGAGAAGAAAGCATGTGCATCTGCAGAGACTCTCGCAAGCTCAGAGCGGATGGAAACCACATTTTCCTCTATGGGAAACATCTACCTTACAAAATCCTTCACAAATTATATAACATATACACCTACAACTCCAGTGATCTCTCTACCCATCTTTTCCATAACTCAGTGCACTGGCACAGTCTGAGAAGCAACCTTGATATTTTAGCTGCTAACTTTCTACTGCATGGCAGCAGCATGAGCAGGCATGAAAAGAGGATTCATGCTCTGTATTTTGATGGTCAAAGCGTTATCACTTTTACTACTGCAACTTTAGAATGCACTGGAGGTGCAGGAGCATGTCTCAGACTAGTTAACCATGGCAGTTAAATCACTGCTGAAGGCATGAATGCAAATGAGGTCTCAGAAAGGCTCTTTGACTGTCACAGAAGTTATGAATCTATGTTCTAAAGAGAGAAGTGCCCTCACTCTTAGCAGTGGGTATTGGCAGACCAAATTACACAGCATTTTGGAGCTATTGTCCAGTTAAACACCACATACAACCAAATATTACCTTACAAACATTTGTCTTTTTATAGTGACTGACTGCACCATGACATTTCATAAGGGCCAACAAGTGAAAGTGAAATCCTCTTGCAGCTGGCACTGCAGTCTGACAAGGACAGTGCATGTGACTTTTTCTTTCCTTTTATTTTGTGAGAGCTCTGACTCACTAATGCAGACTAACAAGAGTTAGCCACATAATACTTTCTGAGGGGTCAAACCCAAACTGATTGCCATCTCTTGCAAGCATCTCACAATCAGATTTAAATTTCTATAAATGTGTTCAGAATTTACAGTTATTATCTGAGCAACTAAAATTAAACTAAAATGTATTCCTGGAATGAATTGTTTTATATTCCATTTTTACATTCTGCCTTTAATGGCATTTGATTAGCTACTGAATACTTTCAGATGTCTGAATAGATAGCACATTATTGTTACATTTTAAACAGAAGTAGAACAGAACAATTAATAATGTAATGCACTTCACATTCAAACTTTTATTAAACTTTCACAACATTTCGATGTATACTAGTGGCCACATGAAAATTCACAACAAGAGATAAACAGACCCTACACTGAGCAATAAATCAAATTTGAATCTCCCTCCAAAAAAATCCACTTTAGGATCTAGTTTTTATTATTTAGACAGTTCTGACTCTGTCTCTCATCATGGAACAAAAATGTCTGTCCAAGAGTCCCTTTGGGACAGATCTTGCTGTTTTTCTTTTTTAGATAACTCAGCTGATATTTAAAAAATAAAAAGTGTATCTTACCTTAACAAGATGTACAAGAAAACATCTTTGGAATCATAACCTGGAACTAGAACTATCCCAGCACATCTCAGCATGTTTCATCTCTCAGATGCAGGGGAATATTTCCTTCACAAGCCAGGATAAAAGTCTTCCTCAAGGAACCACTGTCCCTCTTTGCTTTCTTTGTTTCTATTACTTTAGGAAGAATTACTTTACTAGAATAAAGAGGTATATTTACAGCATTCCTTTAGCATGGTAAGGCTTTCTCTTTAGGAAGCAACTTAATCAGGAAGAAATCTGGATTAGGAAAATGTCTGCAGCTTTGGAGTTCTGGATTGTCACAAGATTCAGACAAACTTCAACCCTCCACTGTTCACAGAGTGGGATTACACCTATTTTATAACATTGATGGGAAAGCCCAAGTTGTTTTCTTCATGCCAGATCCCTGTCACAGAATTTACCTTTCTGTTTCACAAAGCATAAAACTAAATTTCATTATACAATTCTATAGTAAACAGATTTAAGCCCTTCCTTTGAATAAGTAAACCGATACTGACCCAGAATGAAAACAGCAGCTTTGACATCAACAGTGGTTCTCCACTTAACACCAAAATCCTGACTGCCCAGAAGTCAATAGCAAAAAGTCCAAGTTATCCATCCTGCTGCATTTAGTTTAATAGCATAAATGAAATGTATAAAGATTCACGTGCTCCAGAAATTTTACAAAAGGAAGTTTTTCCTTTCTTCCACTCGTTTTGAGAAGAAGGATCAGAGAGAACAGATGAGGTAGGAACAGTCCTCTGGACAACATCTGGTCCCAACCCTGTTCAAGCAGAGACAGCTGGAGCAGGGTTCTCAGGACCAGGTCCAGCTGAGCTTTCAGTGTCTCCAAGGATGGAGACTACACAAACCTCTGTAGGGAATCTGTTCCTATTTACAATCAGCCTTAGGGTGTAAAACTGTTTTGGTTTGGGTTTCCTTTAGTGTAAATAAAATTTATTCTATTTAAATTTGTTCCCACAGCCTCTTGTTCTGTCACCTAGAAGCACTGACAAGAGCCTGTCTCCATCTTCTTTACCACCCCTTAGATACTTGAGTGCATTGAGAAGGTTCCCCTGAGCTCTCTCTTCTCCAGGCTGAGCCAGCTCTGCCACCCTTCCTAAAAATGCCACTACTTAATCACCCCTGTGGCTCTTTGCTGAGCTCGGACCACTGTGCCCACCACTATGCCCACATTAGTCTTAAACTGGGGGAGCCCAGAACAAGCTCTGTATAATTGTACATTCTATATTAAAAAAAAAAAAAAAAAAAAAAAAAAACAAAAAAAAACCAAAAAAAAAAAAAAAACCCCAAACCAAAACAGAAAACCTGGGAAATGCAGATATACAAATAGCTTTGAGGAAACTAAGCAAACATTTCATCATTATTGTTGTGTTTTTTAAAGGCTTTCTGATAGAAATGATGCCATTTAACAGAGAAATTGTATGAAGGCAGAGATTCCTTGCCTGTGATAAAATATTTACTTGCCTCTGCCAATACAGTCATTACTATATTTATCCTTGCAGCATCCCTTTGAGGGAAGGAATACTAATATACAGATTGTTCACATGGAAAACAAGGACAAAGTGACCAACTTAATAACACACAGGAAGTATGTGTAAGATCAGGAATGTCTGAGCATGAGGCTAAATGTTTTACAGCAGATGTGTGACATATAAAGTAAATTACTTAAACTGTGAATGGAGAAAAATTAGAATGCTGCAGGATTTTAGGAAAGGATGTCCTAGGGTGCATCTTCTGTTTTCCCAGCATTTCACATAGCTTCCATGAAAGCATACAGAACTTTTCTTCTCCTGTGTTTTCATTAAGGCTCTGGCTGGACTCAAAGAGGAAAAAAAAAAATAAATCTATTCAAGAACTATTGTTTTCTTCTATGTTGTCAGTTAGTTTAGGTACTTTCCTGTTTGTCTCCAACCATTATATCCTGGACAGAAAGTATAAGCACTCAGCTTTTATTTTGCCATGTTAGAACACATAAAATCCTTTTGCTTCTTTTCATAAAACAGACTTTTCCACTGCCTTAATGATCCTCATGACCCTTCTCTCCATCTGTTCCAGTTTTACTGAACATTCTTGTCCATGGGTGACCAACACTACACAATATTTCTGAGGTTGCACCACAGCCCCTGTAATAGCACCAGCACTTCCTCTCGAAATTCCACTCCCAGTGCATCTTAAGGTTGCACTGCCTTTTTCACTGCTGCACCATCACTTGAAACAATTCTCTGTATAACTCACAGTACACAGCCATAGAAGTATGGAATCACTCTAATTGAAATATGGTTGGGTTTTGAGGAATTTCTTTGAAGGAGAGAGCAGTGGACACATTTCATAGATTACCCAAGAAGCCTTTTTAACCGAGAAGCATATGGAGATGTGAGAGAAAAGAGGAGATGGAAAGAGAATTGGTGGATGATGCATACAAATGGAGCAGGAAGATGAGTGCATAGGAGTAATGATTTCTTATGTGCAACAGCAGCAGGATATAGGCTCCCTTTCCTGTTTGGAAGTCCTGTGCACAGCTCTACACAGAGGCTTAACTGACCCTCCTAAATCCTAAATGAAAGGGGATGGGTTGGAGAGTCCTTGTCTAGAGAGCCTACTCTGGGAAAACAATAGATATTGAAAAAAGTTAAAACTTGCTCTTTGAATAAGCTTTGTACAGCAACAGGGGTCTGAACAAACCTGCTTCTTCACACCTTTGGCTCAGTATTCAGAAAGAACTCTACAGCTCATAAAACCACAGGTTCATGTTACCACCAAGACTATGTTAGTGTTGATGCTAGTTGCAAAATAAAGAGGAAAAAAAAATCACCATGTTGCTATTTTAATTTCTCATAAAATTAAGATAGTACCTTGTAATATATTTATTTAGTGTAAAAGGAAGCTTTTCATACAGCTGCCATAGCCATAGAACTTATAAAAGCTAGAATTTGAATGCTTTGGGAAATTCAGGGTTTTCCTTCCTTTTCTTGTATCTAAATAAACACAAAGAATCTCCTGTGTCAAAAAAACCCCCAGACTTACTACAATTATGCACTTTCCTCTGAATGTGAAATTAAGGAAAAAATGTTAACAATATTAAAATAGAAAGTATATTTTATATTGTATATGCATTAAATATACATCAGTAAATATAAAATGATGTATTCAATATTCTTGAAGCAAAATTAAAAAGCTGACAATTCATTTTGACTTTTTAATGTAAATAAAGATTTCAGCAGCATCGGCATGTTTCTATGAAACATCTTTCAGCTTAACTTTTTGGTTCTCAAGTAAAAAATGTTCTATTGATTTTTTTTTAAGCCCTAATGAATGTCAACTGGCTTTTTCATAGGAAAAACCTTGAAATCCTTAGTCAGTCAAAACCCTCATTGATTGCATCCTCTGATGTTAAAAATTATTCATTGCTAGTATATTCCCAGAAAGGCAGAGAATGTTGAAACATGAACAAATATGTACTGATTAATCCCACATATTTTTATGCACTGTGTCTTTTTCTTACATGGACTGTTTTCTGAAGAGTTACCACTGGATGAAGGGTACAAGTCATCTTGCAAGGACTTCAATCATCTTGCTCTATAGAGCTTCCAGGCCAAGGAGAGACAAGGCCATGTAAATGTAAGTGATTCTTAATGAGTTCTCTACCCATAGCTTTATGAAGGCACAAATAACCATAAAATGACTCATTTATTGATTTTGAATCCAGCATAAGACTTATTTCTAAACCCTGAAGAACAGTGGTGGGGAGAAAGAACACCTTCAACCAGGGCAGTCGTTATTACCAGAGTAACTTGCTTCTAAGGGTCATTGTCAAGTAATCAGTAAACACATGGGAACAAAAATTGGCTGTGACCTGGGAATGCTCCTGCCACTGCCTGAACCATGACAGGAGGGAGGACACCCACACTACCCTTCCTTCTTCCCATAAACTCTGCCTGCATTTCACTTGAGCCATGGGAGTGCCATTCTCCCAGTGCCAGTAGATCCTACCCCAGCAAATTTGCAGTCACCAGATGAGAAATGGCTCCTGTAGGTCAGGTAGGTGGCTGCCTGTCGAGTCTCTAAGGGGGGCTGGCTGTTTGAGAGAGGTGGAAGAGCCCACGCATTATGCATCTGTGGAAAGGCTTGCATATGAGGAAAATATTTTTACACACCTCACCAGTTAAAAACTGCCTTTTCTAGACAGATAGTCTTACTTGGCTTCTAAACTCCAGGTAATATTTTGCAACCTTATCTCTTTTTACATACACCTGCTTCTGGCTGGATGGGTATTTCATAAGTTGCTGTGAAGTCAGTCCTCCTTTACAAATCCCTAAGCCAAGATCATGGAGCCCTTTTTCATCAAGTAAAAATCCACAATTGTAATGCAGCATTGGTTGGGTTCTGGCAGTAATACATTGTCTTTTGAATAAATGTACCTATACAACCTTGGTATGGTCACTATTTCTGAGGTCTTTTTACTGACTTACTTAATATCTGAGTCTGTTTCTATTCTAAGACTCACTTTATGAAAAATCTTTTAATGAGTTTTATAGGCTGTGTGATTTCTGAACGTTTCCTTAAATCATAAATCAATTTACTTTTCCTTCACTTCTGATTTCACACTGAATCAACTAAACTTCCTAACATAGTTTTGTCCTTTGATTCTTCTTCCATTTAAAAATACCTACAGTGCAATTAAAGAAATTTACAGAAATAATGAAAAAATAGATATATTCCTAATGGGCCTTCCTACATCTGTGATGTCTTCTTTGCAATAATGCATTCTATATACAATACCAGAAGCTGCTATTCATGCTGCCGCATTTTTCCCCCTCAAAATGCATTTTAATTACTACAGCAAAATTGAATTTGCCTGTGCATACATTAAGGTTAACCCTGCAGTCAGTAAGGAATGAGCACTAAGAATCAGTTGTGCAACCAAGAAGGAAATATATATTTAAAATCATGATCAGTACTATAACTTAGTTAATTTCTGCTTTAAGATTGAATAACTCTAAAAATACTAAGCTGCTTGCCATGCTTAATTAGGAGCTCAAATTCACTGAAAAACTCCTGAAATGCCATAGTCAATGGTAGTAAAGTATCTATTTAAATTGTTTTCTGGAATGCTACAGCATCTTTGAGAAAAAAGTGTTATTACCTGAAAACTTTATGGCATGCAGCAGAAAGTTATCATATTCTAGTATTACAATTTTGCGAATAGACAAATTGTCTAAATCACCACAAAAAAACCAACTTGGAAATTATTTACATGGTAGCATAAAAATTGATGAATGTGGCAGAAACACCATTTAAATAAAAAAAAAGGGCATTAAAAGTGAAAGAAAAAAATTTAAATTAAAAAAGTTCTGAAATTGGAAAGTAACTGCATCAATTTTGACTAAATAATTCAAATATTCTCTCATCGATGTAACTAATCTTGAGTTTTAATTCTCATGAAAACCTGCTACAAAAAGGAAACAGCAGAGAAATTTCTTGTCAGTGCGTAAACAGTTGATAGTAAAATTATTTTTAAAAAAGCCAGTTGCAGCTGGGGAAGAGACAAAATAAATGAAAAGTCAGGTAAATATATGGGAGGAGCTGTTAGTAAAATTGCTATAGAAAGATAGAATGGTTTGGTTTGGAGCACCTCAAAGACCATGAAGTTCCATCTCCTCTTCCACAGGTCAGGATACCTTCAACTAGGCTGAGCTGCAGAGCCCCATCCAACCCTGAACATTTCCAGGATGGAGCATCCACAGCTTTTCTGGGCAACCTTTCCCAACGCCTCCCCACCCTCACAGTGACAAATCTCTTCCTGACACCAAGCTAGACCTGCCCCCTGTCAGTGTGGAGCTGTTCTCTCTTGTCCCATCGCTCCATGACCTTGTCCAAAGTTCTCATGGAGCCCCTTTAGGTATTGAAGGTTACTCCAGGGTCACCCAGGAACCTTCTCCTCTCTTAGCCTGTCTCTGCAGCAGAGCTCCAGTGCTCTGACCATCTTTGTGGCCTCCTCTGGACTGGTTCCAGCAAACCCATGTCTGTTATGCTGGGAGTCCCAGAGCTGGAGGCAGCACTGCAGGTGGGATCTCACAAGGGCAGAGCAGAGCAGAGGGACAGAATTCACTCCCTCGGTCTGCTGGGAATGCAACCCAGGGTACAGATGAGCTCTCTAGGTTGCCAGCTCACAGTGCCAGGCCATGCTGGGTTTCTTGTCAATCAAGTAGCTAAGATTGTTATCAGTATTTCCCCCCAAACCTCCATTTTTAAGGAATTTATATTACTTGACTCTTAAAATATGTTTCTGGGCAGAAACAAGGGCGCACTGTGCACAGGCAAATTTTTAAATTAAAAACGGCCTCCAAAATTACTCCAGCAATTTTCTGCACACAATTGTTTCCATGTGAAAAGATCCACATTTAGTCATGAAAACAGCAACCTCAAAAAAAAAAAAAAAAGAATTTATCAACTTAGCATTCACTCTTAAGTAGTACTATGGCCCTCAGTTATTGCTGCTGTGAATACACACCCCAACACCCAAAGTCCAAATAAGAACAATGCCAGAAAGTAAGACTTGGTAGATTTACCCCTGCATTTGCATATAATTACATAATAAGTTTGAAACTTCAGGGTTTGGAATAAATTTGAAATCAACCAAGAGATTATTTGATAGAATCTGAAATCAGTAATAATTTTCTTTCCTCACATACAGTTGTGTCCCTTAGCAAACATACCAAAAGAAGCAGCAAAATGATGAGGCTTTAGGTTTTTTAATAAACTTTTCAAATATTTATTTTTATTCCCTAAGTGAATAATGTCATCTAAATCTAAGCAGTTAATACTGCATCTCTAAATTCATTGTTTTGCCTTTACATTTCCAACTATTCAACTTTTGTAATCAGTTGTTTTTGGGGTTTTTCTTGGTAGATAAAAGTGATATTACAAATTACTGTCTGTGTCTTAATAAAGACAATATAATTGCAAAAAATGTCAGCACTTTTAAGCAAGATAAACACTTCTCTTAATCTGAAATGTCAAAGCAATTTTGTAAAACCAAAAAGTCTTTTTAAAGAGCACTGTGATGGTAGGAACCCATGTCAATAAATTACAAAGCAAAGCAGAGTCAAGTTGCTAAACTGTTCCTAGCTTCAATGGAGAACACACACACACCAAGCAGCCAGCATTTCCCATTCCCTCAAATCCTCAGTCTCTGAGCAACACAGGTAAATAGATGACTTGGAAGTGCCAGATCAGTTACTGATCTTGCTCAGCAATACATCTCTAACAGTGACAGTAAAAGACTCTCAGGAATAAAATGCAAGAAATCGAAATAGAAGAAATTATACCTTCCTCCAGAAGGAGTTCACTACAACCAGATCTATGTGTGTATATAAAAATATGTGTGTCTATGTATACACACACGACTAATTTTTAAAAATAATGTATTTACTAGTTGTTTGTTCTAGCATGTGCATTCTTTTCTAATACTCATAAAAAGTTTCTGCAGCACCATTCCCCCCAGACTTTGAGTGAAAGAACACTATTTTCATTTTTTGGAGTTTGGACACCAGTTAAGCTGCTCTGCATGCATGTGGCTTGAGCACAATCCACAGATGAAGAACCTTTGCACTGTTAATAAAGAATTGGGTTTAGTTTAGAGAGATAGAGGCCTCCTGTGTTATTACCCACCACGTGGTGCACAAAATGTGTCTCAGCCTCTCAGCCAGGCCTGCAGGCTGGAACACCAAGGGCTGCAGGCACAGGGATGAAAAGACAATGCTGGCCAAAGACTGATTACAGTGCACAGCTATTTGCTATTTGGAATTGAAATAGGGCTCATCATGACAAGTCTGGAAGCAATACTTGTTCTCTGATGCCTGAGCCATTTATAAGGTTTGAAATTCACTTTTTTGGAGGTGTTTTCTCTCATTGTTTTACATTGTGTGTAAACGTGTCCTCATTTCTTACAAAAGCAGAGTTGGCTATGCTGTCATTACCCATTTCTATATGTACAAATTTTCTAATATAGCCAACTAATTGTGCACAATTACTGTGTGCCACTATTACAAATCTAGAGAATCAACAGCATGTGTTTAAAAATCTCAAGAGCCTTTTCCCCACTTAAACAGCTCAAGAAGGCGACCTAGCATTCCAAATTTAAAATTGAAATTTTTAGTCACCACACCTTTTTCTCTCCCACTAACTGTTATTGTATGATCAGTGTTATTTTTGACTAGTTTTGCCTTTTAACTTTATCTAAGTTCACAAACTTGAGGACAAGGCTGGTTCCCAAGGGACTTTGCTCACAATTTCATAGTTCTAGTACCAAGTCTTTAAAACATGGGATGAAACACAACATATAGATCCAACACTAGAGCTCCTCTGAACTACATCAGCACAGACCTTTGTTTTTAATGCAAATCCCCCCAGTCAATAGCAAGGTAGGGCTCATTCCATTCCCTGCTCCCAGGCTAGCTGGGCTTCACCACTGCTCTGCCAAGCTCCAGTGCTGTGGAGACTTCCACAGGAGAAGAAGAGATGCTGCAAACTAAACTTTTGTCTCTGATGATCCAAATTTTACCTGGCTCTGAAGCCTGGCAATTCACAGAGCCCTAAGCAGTCCTCAGATAATCTGTCCTCTATGACCCTTTGGCACTACAGTGTTTGTGGTCTAAGCCTGATCCAGACAAATTCAGAGAGATGGGGGTGAGTGGGACAGGAGTTTGCTCTTCAAACATGAAATGAAAATTAATTCCACCAAATCTAAAACTCAAGGTCTCCCACAAATCTCTGAGTCTTCTCCTGAAGGGACTGTTTTGTTTCCCTGATGAAAAGTCAGTACAATGATAGATTTTCAGAGCAGAAAAAAAATAAAATTGCTGGGGCAGAACTGCAAACAAATGCAAAAATAAGTCACCTGGGCCACAAACTCTATTGGCCTCCCATCTCTCCAAAAGACCTTACTATTAATATGGCTTATTGCTCAATCAGATTCTGGATTAACACAGAACTCCTTACTAGACAAAACAGCCAGTTTCAAAGAACTCACAGTTACCGTGTTTATCTCATCCTTACACAAATTTAAATACTTAAATTATTTGCTGAAAGGAGACTGTAGTTGCTTATTTAAGTCAGTGGCTGATTAGCTACCTAATTTTAACATCTGCACTAGAAACAACATACAGGTCAGTTCATTACAAGCAGACAGAAAGCTTTTTCCCAAACAATACTCAGAACAGCAAGAGTTAAATAGTTTTAAACCATTTTCCTACTGCTTCTCTGTGACAAATGCTCAGAAAAGCCTTTTTCTAAGCCATCCAGGGCTTGATGCAAATGCTGAAAAAACTGGGCTGCTCTCAGTTCTTTTCATATGACAAAATCTTTAAGCACTTGGAACCAAAGTTTCACAACTGCACTTTCTAAGCTGACAACAATGGACATATGTACAAGTAATTTAAAACTAATACAAAGAACAATATAATTTTATAACCATAGAGTAACTATCCACTGGAGGCTGGTTTGGCCAGCCCTGTAGCATGTTCCCTACTTTACACATGGAGTTAGTTCTTCTCTCCAAGGATATATTATGGCTGGAAAGGGAATTTTAGTTCAGTCTTAAAACTGGTTTTCTTTTCTTGACTTGGAGATGCCAATAAGGTATAAATATTTTTGAGGAGACTTTTATTATTCAATAATGGCATTGTTTTATTTCTGGTGTGTGCATATTTCTGGTTTTTTCTCATATTCTATTATACTCAGCCTACACAACTTTTTATTATTAATGAAGTTATTGTGCCTAGAAAGCCAAATACTGAACCTTTGGCTATACCAAGGTAATTCTTTTCAGCACAGAGGCAATGCTGTGGTTCAGCAAGCAACTGAATTTGCCTCAGGAATGATAGGAGCCACCTCCGGAGATGGTTTTTTTCAGTGTCAGCTCAAAGAGTGGGTTAATAACATAGGCCTTCTCCCTCAATGTTCATAGATACTCACATTACTTATGGGACTATTCCTACATATAAACATTTGCAGAATAAACAGGAAAAAATTGTATTTAGACACTAGGGAGTAAGACCCAGCATATCCACAAACACCTGAGCTCAACATGCAAAAAAGACTTGCTAATCAGTGCACTAACCCAGAAGAACATTGATGCCTTAAGTTTTAGCTTTCATATTTTCCAGATTTTATACCACATTAATATATAACTCTGAACGTCATATGAAGTGTTAGCAAGTTCTCCTCACAGTCTAGTCAGACAAAACAATCCTTTTCTAGCCTGAGAACTAAGGACACCATTATAGCTTCAGGCCCAAAAAAGTGTAAAAACAGCAAATTGAGGAGAGCAATCTGGGGGGATAGGACTTCAAAACCTGAAGCTGCAATTGGAAAATTAACCCTAATATGTAAATGGACCAAAACTAACAACAGTGTGAAAACCTGTGACCTGTTGTCCATCTTGGGTGTAGCCTCAGCCAGGCTCTTGCACTGCCCAAGATGTATCCTGTGAAGGCCTTTTTTAATAAATACTTTATTCCTTTAACACTGTCTAGCCTCTGTTCCAGGTAGCCTCTCAAGGCATCAACACAAGGGCAGTATTTTGTAGACATCAACAAGGCAAGTTCTCCTTCTCAAAATTCCATCTTTTGGATTGAAGGAAGCAAACCACACCAAATTCTGTGCTTTCCATCACAGCCACAATTCTTTGAGTCCATCCATCCCCTGCCCTGTTGGAGCAGTAGAACAGGGGTACAGGGTGCTGTGTACTTCTTAATCCCAAAATATCCCATCTAGTTCTCACCTCAATAGTAAAAACTCATGAAGGTACAGAGGAGATCCTGGTTCTCTGGTAAAATTTTGTGAGATCACAGAGTGACATGATTTTGGTAGGAGACATCTTTACCTCCTAAGCTCAAATTTAGCCTGTGAGGCTACCATGCCCTTAGTGCAAAGTCTATAAGTATTTCCAATTAATAGTGAAGAATAGGAATTGGGATGCAGTAATGAAAATTTTACTCTTTCAATTGCACATGGGTACTGCATTATCTAAGCTACTTTTATTATTAAAAATAGTTTTGAAAAATTCCTGCTGTACATAAATTTACATCTGTCCACTACCTTACCATGAACATTTAGATTTTCTCTGTGAGGAATACACACAGCACTCAGCATTTAAAGACAATTACTTTTGCCTTAATTACTGCTGGTTTTTTACACACTTAGTTCATCAACTAATTTTTCTTTCCAATGATGTCACTGCAATTATCTTTATTCAGCCTGAGTGTTTTACATTACTTAGGCAGCTGCCTTGGACTTGAATTGCTCAGCCATTGTTGGAACTCAGTCCCCTGTAAGATTTTTGCTTCTCTAATTTTCAGGGTGGTTTCCAGCCTGCCATGGTATTGCTCTGAGGGTAGGTCTCAGTCATTCAGCATTTCTATATCCCAGTGCCTTGCCTTTGCTGTAACATGGGAGCAATGGTTTCTCTGAGCACACAGGCTCATGTCACCTTTTCCTGGGCAGGTCAGGTAGCAATCAGAGTTCAGCAGAGGCACTGTGATTGAAATCCCTGGCATCATTCCTGCAGTGGAGAGTCTCTGCTAAGACTCATAGATTTATTCATTGATCAAAGCAAATCCCCTAACCAAAGTTCCAGAAAGCACTTTTACTTGTGCCTAATTTTAAGTCTGTGGGCAGTTTCATCTGTTCAGAAACTCTATGTTTTCCTGGACTGCAGTCCTTGCCAGCCATTACAAAGTTTGCAAGACTTGCTCTAACATGGAAGCCCCAGAAAGCCTGCCCATTTTCCTATACATTTCAAGGAATCAGCATCAGTGTATCATGAACTAACTATGGAATTAAAAATGAATATTTGGCATTTTCCTCAGCATCTAGCAAATCATTTATTATTAACAATTGCCAATAATTCAGCAGCAGCCTCTCCTTTGTTGCCTCTATTGTTTGCCAGAAATTCCACTTTATTTTAGTAAGTCTGGCTGAACAGGGCAGAACATGTTTGTAACATTTTGAAAACTTTTTCATCTAAAGTGACAAAGACCTTTCCTCCAGGGCACCAGCAGAACAGCAAAACCCTGTACCTGAGTTAATAAGTAAGAGCAAAACAAGTAAAACCTTGGGATTTAGCACTTTTTCCAATTGTGATTTTCTAGAGTCCCTGTTCATCAGCATTTATTATTTACCTTTTAGCTTCATAGCATTTCCTTTTCACCTGGGACTTGAGTTATTGCTTTGCAAATTGTATATTAACATTGCTTAACTACAAATACTTTAGGTATGATCCCAAGGGCAGTACTGTATGCAATTTGATGAACATTTGAACTTTTAAAATTCAGTAGCATTTATTTTAACCAGAACTAAAAGACAAAGTTGAATTTAAGTTTGGCGATTAATTTACATCTACTTAAAGACAAACTGAAGTAGGGCAAAATTCACTCCTTTGCAGAAGACTTGCAATTACGTTTTTGTTTTGTTTAAAAGCTCCCAACATCAGACCTTATATGATTGAAAAAGCCAGTCCTGACACATACCATGAAGAGAAAATACTAATTTTAACTAGGAAAGAGAAAAGCAAAATGTATTTAGGACAAATATGCCTGCTTAGAAAATTTGGGACCGTAACAACTTTTGAAGAAACCTGGCAGAGTGGTTCATAAAACAAACAGTTGTTCCCTCTTTGGATATTAGTAAGACATCATGAGAAAATTAGAAAAGCTAAAGTATTCTCAGATGTTGCAGTGAACACTCCCCAGTTCAGTGTTTGGAAAATGCAATGTGCAAAACTTCCCATAAACAAAGGTTTTCTAAAATGTCAGTTCTGGGATGTTCTTGGCTGAGATTGCTGGAACAAATAGAAATAGGTTTGTGAACATAAATAGCTGATGTGGAGTGTCCTTGGCAATGTCTGTGCTAATAAGTCAAAGATAAAAATAAAGAAAAGAGTAAAATTACAACTCAAAAAGTGACAGAGCTGGGAAATTGGGATTCAGATTGCCTGCCCATTTTCTCTTATCCTGCTACAACTTGCTGTGTTGGAACACCTGGTATAAAACCTGTCACCAGACACTAATCCCTGAACCAAACTACATTCTGAAAGCTCCCAGAAAAGCTGCATGAGGATATCTGTGAGCCTCCCATCTTGCAGCAATGCTCTTGCAGCCTGAAGCCTTTCATGCAGGAACTGACTACATGGGTGATATGTGCCTTTCACATAGAGGACATTCTTCAGTTTCTGCTGGGCACAAAAGTTGGTTGAATCTTTTTTTATTTCACAAAAAAACCCCTTATGGATAAATCATATATAATCAAATTCCAGGAAAGCATGTCTAGGTAAAGGTAAAATACAAAGTTTTGGAGATACAACTGTGAGCAGCAGTGAGAAGCAGAAGGGACAAAGCCCAGACTCTAGGAATAAAATGAGTTTCTTACCTTTCTGTCATGATTTGATTAGCAGCAAAAGGTTCCAGGTTTGATTTCTGGCTCTTTTCTCAGAAACCTAGGAAAATTAAACCAAACTGGTTGAGTGTTCAGTGAATGATACTTTCATCTTTGTAGTGAAAGAAAACACATAACTTCACTGCAGGGACAGAGGTGAAAAGAGTAAAAAATTAAATTCACTGAACAGCTGGTTTTCCCCTAAATATAGTAATAATTAGACAAATCATTACTCATTCACAATCACAGAGAAGAATTTGATCCTTCTTGACCAAACTCTCTATTCCCATTTGTTTTAATCTACAACATTTTGAATTACTAATCTGAAAGCATTAGATTTTAGATGAGATTAGACAAATTACATCACAGTGACCACAGATAGGCATTGAATTACCAAGACTTTCCTGCTTCATTACACACATAGAATGTCATCAGATTTTAAAAAGTTGGTTTTGGGGATGGGTTGTCGTGGTAGCGGTTTTCTTGGTGTTCATTTTGTTTGGGGGATTTGGTTTTTGGTTGTGGGTTGTTTTTTTTTTTAATAGCCCCCAAAAGGCACAGCAAAATACAAAGTGAATTTCTTTTAGACCTCTCTTGCTACCACTGCCAAAAACTTTCCTTCTGACTATGTGTTTTCTGGAAAGGGTTCCTCACATCTTTTGGGCCTTGGCTGTCAGGGTTTTCTGCATTTGAGAAAGGATATGTGCCTGTGCCTGCACATGAGGCCTTTAATTTGGAAACCAGCACAAAAATTCTGTTTTATAAAAAGGCTTTTTTTAAAGTTTCACAGAAAGCATTTCAGAGCCGTTGCAGTAGCAGCTAAAGCTGCAGAAGGTCAGTGAAAGCAGCAGAGGAAGCTCCTCAGATAGGATTAACTACTGACCATTGGTCTGCTTGAAGCCATAATATTTCTACCACTGTCTTGGGGGCTCTCCTTTACACCTCTCTGGGTTCACACATCAGAGAACCATACAGCTGTCCCTAAATCACTCTTTCAGTGTGTTTAGCACATGAACACCTAAATACAAAACTTGCTAATGTGTGTTCTGTCAGTAGCTCAGCACATTCTCTCTGTTTTCCCTCTCTGGATGACCCCGTGCTGAGGATCACCCCTGCCAGGAATGGCCTGAGCTCCAAACAAGCTGCCACAAGGCAGTGCAGCAAAACCTGCATTATAACTAGGCCTGCCTGACGTGCCAGCACAAGCATCAAGCTCCTTCAAAGCATTTACTCATCTGTTTTACTGTGCCAGCTACTCAACCACAGCAGCAATGAGTACCTACCCAGCAGAGTAAACCTCTGCATTATGGCACAACCCCACACCAGATGCAGAAACTGCCATAAAAGCAGGCAAAACGGGAACCAGAGGTTGGGCCCCTCCTGCCAAGAAGTAACTTGGGTGGATCAGCATGCCCCAAGGCCATTGTGCTTTTATGGACAAACCAGGCTGCTTTTATGAGCCCTTGCTAGCTGTACACAGGGAAACCAAACACGGGATCACAGAATCTTAAAATAACTTGGGCCAGAAGAGACCTCTGGAGCCATCTTGTCCCATCTATGCTTAAAACTGGGCTGACTTGGATCAGGTTAGGGCCACCCAAAAGTCTCTAACACACCTTACTCTCTGCTGTGTTAGAGAACTCAGACAGCAGGCACCTCGTGCACATGTATTCATGATGGTATTTTGGATCACATCAACTGCAACACCCATAACAAGCTGCTAAACAGAGGGGCAAAAAGAAGAAATTGCAAAGAGGAATATCATGTTCAACCAAATTCAGACCCCATGCTTCCTTCTAACCTCAGCAGAAATACTTAACGTGAGTTCAATGCACACAATGCTATTAAAAACCAAACACATCCAAGGAACCCAGCGAGGTCTGTATTGTACATTTTGGCCTTGCTGACACGTGTTTAGTCCACCAGAGTTGAGCAGATATGAAAGAAGGAGGGAAAGCATCTGTAAATGCCACACATTTCAAAACAGCCAGCTGGATGCTATTGACAGTGTTCAAAAACATCAGAGTACTTATCATGTCACACTCCCAGGATGGGGCCAAAGCACAGTCTGGCCTAGCAGTTGCTGTTTCCATTTACTTGGCTTTAGCTGAGAGTTAGGAAACATCACTTCAAATGAGGAGGTTCTGCTTTGGTGAACTTTACCTGTTACTTGGAAATGTAGGAAAGATAAGAAAACAGAAAGAAACTCCCCAGCCTTACTGGAGAGAGTACAGAAGACAGAAATAGAATTCACTTGCTTCCATAATCATGGAAAATTGAGCATGCTGCTCAGTTTAGTGATTCAGTAACACCGTTTTCAGATAGTTTAGCCAAAAAGTTTTATCTGCAAGTTTTCCTTCTCCCTAAAAAGCACTGCTGCTAATTTACCAAAGGCAGAAAAAGGCAAAGATTCTGAACATGTGGATACTAAAGTAAATTATTTCTTTAGCAATGACCATATAAAAACTCTTGTAACTTCCTTCTGTACTTCATGGCTTTTTAGTGGTCTGGATGACTTTGAGAGAAAAAGCAAATATTCAGACTCTGATCTGAGTTTTCTATGACATAAACAGTAAATAACAGATAATCTCTTCCATTATTATAGTATCAATGGCACACTTCTACAAATTTCTTCAGGCTATCTAGTCTCTTCATGTATAAGCACATAGAGGTGATGTAAGAAGTTTAGATAATTTTCTTCGGTGTGCAAAAACATTGACAATGACAGTGAAAAATGGGAAATAACTATTAATCTTATTAACCTTACTATCATCTGAAGATAAACATGTGTTGGGTTCTTATATGACTTCTTTATCAAAATTCAACAAAGCTTAACAGATTTGAAAGTAATTTTGCCCTATGAGGTGAAGAAATTTAAAATGTAGATGTAGTACGGGGCAGATCCAAACATTTTTGTGATGCCCACTGTCAAGAAGTCTTCACACTGACAGCAGTTTTCAGCTTTTTGCCATGACAAAAGTAACAGCAAAGTTCTCACCGTGCACACACAGCTAAGGGTTTCTAAAGAAAGCAAAGTGATAAAAAATAACTACATTTCTGTTTCCAATGGAAAGATATCTTTCATTGGAAATAGAGACATAGAAAGTGACTCTACTTATGAAGTTACGTCCCATCAGGAGGGGTCACATATTTCTACCAGATTTGTAGAACTCACTGTATCTTGACATTACCCTCAGACCCCAGGCCATTCTTCCTGCATTAGTTTGTATGGATGAACATTGTCACACCTCTGGCCGGACCACTACAGAAACTGAAGTTTTCCAGCTGAAAATTTGTCTCTTTTCTCTCATCTACAAGTGTCAGGTTCTGTCCATGTTTCACCTGCCAGGACGGTGAAGTCCAGCAGAAGATTCTGCCTACACTCCTATATGTTCCCACAAATATAAATTCAAACACTTTTAAGTATTTCGTATCTTACCCTTTCATGCTTTTCCAGAAAATCCATTTAAGCCCAGTTACCACTGTAAACCCACCCTTCCCTGACCAGTGTGGCAGAGTTACAGGGCCAAGTGACAATATTCAGATTTGTTCACCTCACCCAGGACACCTTGGTCTCAACAGTTGCACAAAAAACCCAAACAACGCACCCCACCCTAAATCCCACCCCTAGAAAAACCCTAAAAAATATTCCTGACCATAAAAAGACTGGAACTTTTGTTTAGCTAAATTTACATGGAACTTTCACTTGTTTCTCTCTGCATATTTGCTTTTTAAACAAAAATATCCAACACTACATGCTCCAAGGAAACACGATTAAAGGGAATTGTACAGCTCTGATTTCTTGTCACCATTTTAAGTTAATTTTGCTTCCCTGAAATTTTTCCTTATGTAAGATGATTAAATTATTTTTAATAACACTGATAATTTGGTCAAGCATAAGAATAAAAGGGTTTTCTGAAGGAGGTTCTTCACAGCAATGTACACATATTTAGTGAGCATTCTGTGAACAGTTTCTCCCTATGTAATAGAGAGCCAGAAAATCATCTGTCAGGGGATGATGGATGATGAACTCTGCTGCTTAGGCCTCAGGGCCCAGCCCTGCTGCTATACTTGACTTAGCCTTCAGTAGGCACTAAGTGTTCTGTCAGATTCATGCCAAGGGAAAAGCTTATGCCTGGAACTCCCAAAAGTGTGGGAACCAGAATAAACAGAGACATTTTTAATGTTACCACACATTTTAAATCTGCTGTGTCACTTTCCTGTAAGCATTGTCCATATTTATGTAATATAGACAGTCAGTATGGGTTTGCTGCTCTGCCCATCACCTCTGTTCTTTGCTGTACACTAACCAAGAAAACAAATAAAAAATAAAGGAATGCACAGCATACATGACCATTTGGCTGACTACTGCACTCTTTTAGCAAAGTAGAGACAAGTTCTTGGGGTTTTCTTTTCTCCCTTCCCTTTGACAGTGCTTTTCTTGGTTTATTGCAGCAAGGCTTTTCTTACCACACACAGCTTTATTAATTCAGGGATTTTTAAAGTACTCTTGGATGTTGTATCACCACACATAGATACGTATGGCAGGGCTATGGTTAAAAGCCATATTCCCCTTTCCCTTACACCCCAAAAATTCAATCAATCATTGAATTATGCTGCTTGGCTTGGATGGAATGCAGGACTCTCAAAATCTCAAGCATTTCCATTATGAGCCAAAGGTCCCACAGGTCCAAGGTAAAATGATGGTTTCAAACTGATGCCAATCATAAGCATGGTTTTCTAATGCATATTTTTATTTCATATTGCCTAACCACTGATTATAAGCAGGCTTTTAAAACAGTTTTCTTAAAAGAGAATTGGTCAAATGCAGCTACGATGGAATTTCCATCCTTCAGAAATTCCTCAGCAATGAATGTCTGTGTCTCCTTTTCTTTCATCACAGTCCTCTTTAGATAAAATATTTATATTGTGGCAAATAGTAAAAGGTTTTATTCCTTGTTTAGGAGAGGCTGACAGAAAATGCCATAAAAATTAATAGCTGTTCAAATTACACAAAGTAATATTGAGGATCTTTTCCCCCCCCACCACTGCCTCTGTATCTTTACCCATAGAGATCAGCATAAAAGCTTTGTGAAAAATTTCTCGTTTAGATGTCCCTTCAGTTCAGAAGGGATATTCTGTAGCCCTGATTTACCACTGGATAAATTCTAAAGAAGGAGGTATATATTTTACTCTCTACTTATACCTTCTCAGAACTAAGAGAAGTCATTGAGGCCTAATATGCCTGAAAAAGTATCTGCATTTAAATTCTTCAATCAGTCATGTTAACCCTTACAGGCATCAGCAGGGCTCCTGCAGCACCAGAAAGGGACACAGCAAGGCAAGGACAGGGAGTCACAGGAAAGAAGACATATTTTAGGCCAGAGGCACTGTCACAACTCCGGGAAATTCCAAATTTCTTTGATTTTGATAATAATATTTACCAGAGCATGACGCCTATTCCTGAAAACTAGCCTTCCCTAGTCATGTAAGGACTGTTATTTGCAACCCCAATGCTGAAAACTGAAATCAGATTGTTATATGAGCATCTACTCCTCCAAAATCTTAGAGGCATTTCTTTCCTACAATACACATTAATACAAGAAGACATCCAAAGGTCCATTCTTCTTACTTTGCAGATGGGTTTGGCTGACAGCTCTGAGCCTGACTTGCCTTTTATTTCAATGCATTCATCCCAGCACCACTCCAGGCTTCCCCACAAAATATACCCGTCATTCACCAGCAGAGAACAGTTTAAATGCTCTTATCTACTCACTTGAAATCCCACCCCCAGGCAAACTGTTCCCTGAGATGATCTTTACCCTTCATTTGAGTCTAATGCACCGAGACCTAAAAAGACATTATGTCCAGAGACTGGTGTGGCTACAGCAGCAATTACCAGTTCAGCAAATCAGCTGCTCCTTGCAAGCACTTCTCAGGCTATATATAAGCCAAGAAGAACCTGGAATCATTGTGTCAGCAATTCTCAAAGACTATTTTAAATGGTATCAAGTTTAATAAAACTTTTACAACACAGTACAGAGTGTACTTTGTGTTCCTTTGAAATTGATGGAACAAGCCAATTTTTCCAGGTTTGTGGGCATAACATTTATTAAATTATAATAAGAAAATAGCTATTTAAAACCATGAAATGAAAGACTACAATATACATTTAAAGGTCAACAACTGCATGAGTTTCCCTATTATATATTTTATCTAAGAAGCACTGGGAGACAAAGGAGCTCTGACTCTATCCATGTGCAAGCTGCACACTGTTGCCCTGATTTGGACAAGGAACTACATGGACAGCCCTCCTTCACCCAAGCCTCTTACAGACCTGCCTTCACCCATTAAGCTGGTGACTTACATCCTTTAAATAATTTCCAGCACATGTGTCACTTTTGTAGCTGCAATAGCAAGGTCAGAGTGAAATAGAGTGATTTTATTCCATCTCTGCACTATACTTCCTTTAGGATGTTCCTTAAATCAATTCTACCACCTCCACCCCAATTTCCTTTCTGCAACTATGGAACTTAATATGTTCTATAGAAGGGAAAAGTGGCTGTGTTAACAAATATTGCCAAACAGAAACAACAGAGATGATCAACAAAGAAAAGCCAATGAGAAAATACCCAGATGAAGTGGAAACTTCAGCACCAAGAGTCTGGAAAGAAATGTGATCTAGGTTTTGGTATTTAAAAGCACTTTAATGTTTCAGCATTAAAACATTTTTATTTCTTCCTAAATATGTTTAACATCAAACTTGAACTAGAAGGAAAACAATAAATATTGCTGGGGTTTTTCAAGTGCTATTTCAGTGGGCCTCATTCCACTCTTCACTTAAGCTGAGTTGGTATTTAGAAGAATTTAAAGAGGACCTCTTTTTAGCAGCCCTTGAGTGTTACATCTTCCTGGATGCTCAAACAAAATACATGGACAAGAGCACAGCACAAACCTTTTGTATATTAATAATTGCAACTTTTTCCCAAATTCATAACATAATTCCTGACATTGCAGCACACTGAAATATAATCTTTGTGGTATAGAACTGCCTGAGTTTGATAGACCTCAGAAACCTTCATTAATGTTTCCTTCTCCTCTGTGGATGTAAATATACATTACATATGGAGCCTGATATAAATCCATTGACATCTATGGAACGCTTCAATTGAAAGTAATTTGGATGAGCACAGGCAACCCTGTGCCTTTAGGCTGCTAATCAGCTTTTGAGCGTTAAATTCAGCTGGCGTAAATGATATATAAAAATACAGAGAGACACTCTTACAGCATTCATCAAATATGTAAAATACAACACAGAAACACTATCACCACACACAGGTCCAGGTGTTTAAAGATGAATGTTGTAAAATTGGCACAACTTTGAAAAACACAGCTGTGATTAGGATATAATTATCTTATGCAAGAAATCCATTTCAGAGCTATAATTCTTTGCTGCTTGAAACAGGAACAGATTTTTATTATTTTCCACTCACCTTATTTCTGCAAAGTCTGTGAAGTCTTTCTCTATCAAAAAGAGTGATTTGGATTCGAGTCTAGCTCAGAGTTCTAAATAATTTTTTTTTCTACATTATTAAATAAAAGCAAATTCTTGTCAGAACCCTAGCTTTAATTCAGGATCTCAGATTGATGGAACAGGGCTATCAGCCAACACACCTATTATTTATTACTGGATACTAATGATATGAAAGTAATTGGAAGAAACAAGAACACCACAGATATTTGTAAATGACACAGCTTATCTGCATTGAGATTTTATATCTGAAACATTTCTTCACATTTGAAAGACACCACAGTATCAGAAAATAATTCTACTGGTGCATGAATGCAGCAAAGCATTGATATACAGGTCACCAGCTGAACTTGCTTGTACATTCTATTCTGCATAGGCATCCACAGAAATCCACATGTATACCATATGTATACTTATATTTTTCAGATCACAGCCTGTTACCATTTGAATACAATTGCAAAATTGCACAAGAGCCATATTGTTATAATTGGCTCAAGGTAGGCAGAGATGCAGCTATGGATATATAAATCTCCTTCCACCAGACGGAGAATTTCCTTCTGATGCAGAATAAATACAAAAGGGGGAAAAACTCTCACTCTAAAAATCAGCTCTCCTGTGTGAAGAGTCCTTCCTGAGCCAAACACATGAAATACAACAAAACCACCAAAAACTTGAAAAGATTAATTTTTACACTGACTTAAAACATTAGAGAAAACAATCTATCTGGCTGGTATCTTCCCTTTCTAAATTTGCAATGCAAAAATGGGAAATAAGATATTTCAGGATATAAAAATCACAATGTATATATGGGCTGTATCATTTGCAAAGCCTAGATAGTAATATTAGAATCTACTTCTGAGAAAATTAATGTCTATTTTAAAACCCTTTTTTTACGTTTGGTATGTTTAATTTAAAGAATGTGGGACTGCAGACGAGATGAATTTTCCAGTATCTTAGTCATAAAATTATATCACTTCTACATATTCACAATATGGTTAAATAGCAGCCATAAATTAAAAGAAGACTCTAATAATTTAGACTGCTCTAAAACAACACTAAAGGCAAGTAAAAATAAAATATGGATGTTTCAATTAAACATCATCTGGATGTTTCAATTAAAATATGCTACATCTTATTGAGAAAATATTTGGAATTAATATAGTTAAATATGCCAGAAAAAATAATTTTGCTCTGATGAACTAAAACTGATTCAACTCTGCCAGGGGCTCTGGCCACAAGAGAGAAGCTGCACTGTATTACACAGCACTACTGAGCCATCTTCTTAAAACAGGTATTTTGAAAAGTCATGATCCCCTTTTTCACAGCTGTTCTCTGTAAACATTTGGGAAATAAATTGCTCAGTAGCCATAGAATATAAGAAGCAGAAAGCAGCTGAACTTGGAAAAAAAAACCCTGCATTTCTTGAAAGCGATGAGATGTCTTCCTGTAATATGAAATCAAAGCTTAAAAGATATGCTAGATCCAAGAAGATCTATTGTATAAGGATGAAATTAACCCTCTGCAAAGTATCAAGATTTTCCCAGTAATTAGCCATGATTAAGTGGTATTTTACAGATTTAGGTAGGACCTAAGAGAATAATAGATATAGTGCTGGCACTCTTCTATTAACATTAATTTACCACATAGAGCTAACAAAGATATCAACACTTGAGTTACACCTCACTTTGAACCAGTCAAAGTTAAAATAACTATGCTGCAAAATAATTACTGGATCCATTTTATCACCTTGCCATCTCATTAAAGGCATTTAGACTTCCCAAACTCTATTTTACAATTCTTTTAATGAGCTAGAATCTCTGTAACTGTTTTTTCTGTAATGTGTGAAAACAAAGTGTGCAGATAAAATGGATTAAAAGACTCCAGGAGGAGTGGCACTGAACTAGGCCACATTTTTTCTTTCGTTTTTTCTGTAAGTTACTCCAGTTTTGGAGTAAGTCATACCAGCAGAACATGCAACCCACGTGCTGGAACAGGAGTCCTGGAGAGCAGGCTGATGCTCCAAGTCTGTCCATGTTTAAGAGGCTTTTGGAAATATGTCCTTAGCAACATGCCTCGACTTTTGGTCAGCCCTGAATTGCTCAGGCAGTTGGGCTAGATGATCCTTATAGGTGCCTTCCAACTGAAATATTCTATTTTCTTCTACTCTAAATTTAAACCCTTCATACTTCTTGAACAAAGTCTATCCCAAAGTACCAGTACCCTAGAGTGAAGGAATTGCATGACACTTCTGGGAGAAGGCTTGGTAAGATATTTGAGTTATAACCCACAGAAACAACTTATAAGTGGAGAGACTAGGATAGATTTTGGAGGGTAAGAATGTTTGCAAGTAACTCAGAAGTCGCAAAGTCCTGAGTGTTCCAGTGACGAGGCTGTTCTGCCTGCAGGGGGGAAAGTGTAAAGGCATCATTCAAAGACTACAAAAACTCTACATGAACCAGGGCATGTCTTAGGCTCTGTTCCTTTCCCCAAACTCTCTCTCTGAAAGAACATGGCAATGTTCCTCCAAAGAAACAGTGAAGGACTCCAAGAATAAAAATTCTCCCTTTCTGAACTCTATAGCTAAAGTGAAATTCAGCTGAAGGAAGCAGATTTCCACATAGAAGTAAGTTGCACCAGTTGATTAATTCAGGAAATTCCTGTTCTCAAAAGGTGACGAGAAATCTCAAGGCAAATAAATCTCCAGTCAACTTTTACTCTTTCTGTACTTTCCACTAATCTCAACAGGAGAACTAGAACAAAATGTGCACTTTATTTTAAACTGTTCCTTGTCTTCTCTCATTTTCTTTCCTTCTAGCAGGACAGAGAGGAAGAGACAGATACTGCAAAACAATTATTATAAAGACTATTTCTCTGACATTTTTCAAGCCTCATTTAAAAAACTCAATTCTGAATTTTTTAATCCAGTAACGTTTGTTTTAAGAATGTCTCTTTCCCAAAGCCGTGTGCCAGCAACTCATGTCCAAACTTTGTATTTATCAAAATGACTTTGAGTTCAGAAATTTTTAAACCCTATTAATAAATGTGAATTTAATAACTATGTCCAAAAAATTTTTTTATTTGTTTCACATGCCTAGCAGTCCAGTGCATTAATTAGGGGCCTGACAAGTTTATGGGAAGTATCATCTAAACATAGAAAAGCTCAAATCAGGAAACAATTATAAAGACAATATACTCACAGCCTGAAACAAGAAGAGAGATTGTTGGATGAGTAACTTTGAGCATGACTCAGTAGCTGTAAACCTACCTGGAAATATTTAAGTCAAGATCCATGATTTGTATCTATAGAAAATAAGAGAGTTGGCGGTAGATTTCTAGATTTGCTTTGTAAATTGGTCAGGAAATTATTTCCTGTGTGTAATGTTATTTTTGCAGATGCTAATCATATTTTTGGATTTGGATGTGAAGATATGCAGGTCAATTTTAGTAGATCCTCCTGTCTCCTTTTCTCCTTCTTCTCCTCTGTGGGTAGGGCACTGTTAAAGCACACTTGAGAATTTGAAACTAAAACTTAAAGCCATCTTCAAAAAGAAGGAAAAAAAAAAGAGGAGAAAAGCATGAATTATGATGAACAATTAACTGACTGCAGCAAAGTTTTCCCCATAGCAGGAGACTGGTAAATGTTGGGAAAGCAAATCTTCATAATTATTGACACTTGTGCTGGAGTAAATCTAAGCCAAACCATTAAGTTGCTCAACCATAAAGAGATGATTAAAATTATTCTGAAAATCTGGCTGTGTTTTTCTTTTGGAAATAAAAGGTGAGGCAGAAAATGGAGTTTATGTCTGCATGTTCCACAAAACAAATCAAACTAACTTTTATTTGTAATTGTTGAGTTTAGGAGGAGAAAAGGGAAACTAAACAAAGGCCATTAGAATATTTCTGTGGGGATAAAATGCTAAACTGAATATACTATTTTTCATTTGAAACATCTGAGGCATTTCTTCAGTTTCCTTATAAGGACAATGTTGAAAAAATATTCAAGAGTGGGATTGTCAGAAATAGCAATTTCCCAATAATCTTATTTACATAATCAGAGTGCCAGCTTAGAAGAGGAATGGCAGTGTTGAAGCTGCATGATCTTAAAGGTGACTCTTTCTTTAAAGGCTGCAAAATAAATAACCACCAAACTAAAAGAAAAAAGCTTTCTAGTCACCAAAAGTGAAATTAGTCATCTCTGAGGAAGAAAAAACCAACGAAACATTTCCCAATATCACCCTTCATAACTGGGATAAAACCAGTTAATTTTAAATGTTCTGAGTTAATAGTCTGTTATCATGCCATGTACTGCCTTTATGGCTACATCTTGTTCCAATTTTGGTTTCATCCATTCCCATTTCCAAACGACCATAACTTTCATACAGACTTGCCATACACCAAATTCCATCTGTCTGTGACCTTGAATAAACAAGGGGCCTTTGATGTTCTTATGCATTTCAAACCACTTTGTCATTTCCAGTGATATATGAGCCACACTGTAGTGAAATGCAGTCATCACTGGTTTGTGGAAGTGCCTTCCTGCTTCTTCTCTTGATGTAAGTTTACCATAAAACAAATTTCTGTAATCTTTGTGTTAACTTGTGCTTCCCTGTGGAGCGAGGAAAAGGTCAGCAAAGCAGCAGTGGGAGGCTGGAAATAGAAATCCTGCATGTACAGCACCATGACAGCCAAAACCAAGGGTCTGCCTCTAGAAGTAGAAAACCCAAATCACACAAACCCCATCCAACAAACCAATTGATGATCAGAACAACTACTTCTTGAAAACAAGCATTAAGAGGAATTTGCTAACTGATGGACAGATTTACACACCCAACACAGCAGCTTTGTTGTGGCATTGTGTGCTCATCCTATTACATTTCAAGGCTGCTGTGCGAGGCTGTTGGATTTTGGCACTGTCAAAATGAAACAGAGATGATGTGGTACCATATGTCAGGCAGCTGAAGCAAAGGATTCCTGGTCTAACGTGTTTGCCTTTCCAGTCTGGAGGGAGTGTTAAAACCAATGGAGCAGGAGAGGTGGGTGGGCCAGCACAGGGAGGGACAGGGTGTTTCTGCCTCTGCCCCAGCCTCTCAGCAGTCCTGCTGCACTTCTGAAGACTCATGTCTGCATGTTTCTGCACCAGCCAAATGCAGAAAGAGTTCATCTTTTCCTCCAAGACAACAACAAAAACACATAGTAAAACCCTTCAGCAATTATTTTTTAATGCAAATGCATGTTTATTTCATGCCCTCAAGCCTTTAGTCCTGGTTGTTTGTGACAAACATTCCACAATAGACTCTTTAAAGTCTGGCATATGTGCCAGTGTTAAAAAACATACAGCAGAAGACATAAGACAATTAAAATGAAAGACGACAACAACATGCTGCTAATGGTTTTAAATTATTACATTGTAGAATAGTTACTGGTACATCATGGCAGAGCTATCCCCACAGCTCTGCACAAGCCTGAGCTCCATCAATAAACTAATCTTTATCATGTAATACTTTAGTTTTCTGTTACAATGATGTTTGAGCCATACAGTCCAGCATCCTGTAACTGTGGATAAAGGAATGGCACACTCCAATTAGCTCAGGGCTCTGCTGCAGGATATGACAGGTTTTCATGGTCCACCTCCCCAGTCAATACCTGCTGAGGAGACACCATTGATTGACTTGCAAGATGGAGTTGTACTCAATAAACACAACAAGATGACCTGCAAGCCCGAAGGCGCCCAGACTGCAGGAATTTGAAGTAACTTACAGAATAACCCATTTTTAGGAAAAATCTGACCTAAATAGCATCCAAGATGCACCATGAATTAGCTCCCAGAGGACCTGGAACAGACACTGGTGTGCAAGTTGGTTTCCAGTGCTAGATTACATTTTACCACAACATTTCAATTTTTTCTGTGCTCCCAGTTCAACCAGAAGTCTCAAAAGACAATATTTTTAAAACAGGATTCAGACATCTGAATGATGGCAGTTTTTTTCTTTTTAAGTTGCCTATATACAAATAAATTCACAAAAATAACCAAAAACATTTTTCTAACTTGGCAAGGATTAACAGTGAGTTGTATTTTTTCATCAAGAAATACAGAGGTGTTTCAATGTCTGTTCTTTTTTCTTTTTGAGTGTGTTTGGGGAGGTTCGGGTAAAAAAGGAAAAAGAAACACAGTAATACTTCATAATAATCTATTACCAAGTAACTAAGGGATCTTCTGGGATCTAAGAAGCTGGTGTTTGAGTTCCATTCCAGACATATGCCCTTGTCATTCAAGTTCTTACCTGTTACTGGGTAGCTTGCTGCCTCTATACATATGGCAAAGCTTATTCTTTCAGCTAAAGATTTTTAAAAGTCACATTTCAGCAATGTGAAGCTCTAGTTGGATTTAATAGATATCACCTCTGAAAAGCTTAATTTTTGAAAGATAAATGGAGAATTACATCCTCTACTTTAAGAACTGACTACCAGGAATTCCTTTTTTTAGTTCTTCCCTTATGCAAGATCTGAGCTTTATAAATATTTCAGACAAGAGTTTTCAATGCCATTTTAAAAATAAGGATATCGCATTCAAGAAAGACCAAGCAGAAAAAAATAATCTCAATGTTGTCCCTTTATGTTACTGTCACAGCAAGTAGCAGTAGCATATTTTTCTCCATCCAACTTATATTTACGTAATGATAACTGAGCATGTTAACTGCAGAAACACTCCAAGCAGCTAAAAATGTTATATGGAGTAAGAATTTTAGAGCTTCATGGAAAGATTTTCACACGAAACAAAAATTTTTAAAATAGCTTCCTCTCCTCCATGACTTAATTATATTTTAACCAAAATGAAAACAGACACACTTGGCTTCAGGTTAACACCACAAGAGGACAAAGTTTTTAACCCCACAAAAGACACAAGATTCTACAAAGCTTAACTGCTCTAAATTATTGAAGTATTAGAGAGACTTGCAATTTTTAAGCAGTCCTGAAACATGCTTTGTTTGTCAGGAATATTAGCACTGTTTTTATGGAGAAGAAACATTACCTCCAATGTGATGTTGGTAGCTGGGATCATGGCAGGGATGTTTTCCTGACAGCACCGAGGAAATCTCCAGAGAAACCAGGGGTGTGTACATGCACGTGCCATGGTCACTGCCCATCCTTTCTGGAGCTCAGAAAGAAGTTAAACCCCATTCTCTTGCTGAAAACTGAAAGATTTTTACCTGCCAGAACTCACAGCAGGCAGCCTGAAACCATCACATCAACAGCCTCACACCAACAGCCAGCAGCTCTGCACTGGGATTATACCCAAAGACAAATGGTGTTTTAGTTTCTTCAGGGAAAGTTAGGGATGCAATTTAAATGCCTCTTTTTCAAAGCCCAGAGAGCTGGCTGAAACAACTGTGAAAATAAGTCTCAGTACACATTGTCTAAACCATCTGAAGCAGCCAGCCTGAGAAGGGCAGGAGATTCTCTGATACAAAAAACCCTGCACAAGTCAAGGAAAACTATCAAGAAAGGTTCCATTAGCTTGGATTGGAAATTTCTAAATTCAACAAGACATCTAAGTAAGCACTCTGTGGAGTCAATTCATGGCCAAAACCACCAAATATCTATGCAAATTAATTTGGATGAAACTTATTAAAAATGCAAACTTATTAATTTTTTGAAGAGGATATATTTAAAGTATTGCAGGCGAAATGTTTATGTAACAAGAAAAGACCAAACTACTGTAATATATGTTTCAGAGGAACCAGAAATCCAGTGCTCAGAAGAATAAACATTCATATACTCTGCAATCTAATTTTATACAGCAACAAAAAAGTACAATAAATTTCACAATCTTATTGATCCTAATACCATTGGCATTGCCCCAGAAATTGATTTAGTCATTTGATCATCAGGAGAAAAGGAAGAGGAATATAATATTTTAGTGGACTACATAAATTCTAAGCCTCAGCTTTCAAGACCAACCAATAGTACAATAAACCATGGAGATTATAAATAGAACAACTAAAGTTTTGTAATTATAACATGGTTTATAATGTAGTAATTTAGCAAATGGCAGGCATGTTTGATTTATGCAAGATGCAGAATAGTAGGTTGTTTTTCATCAGAGCTGTAGCAATGCATTTTCTAATAAATATTCAGAACAATCAAGTTTTGCATCTTAACCTCTCCAAATGGTGACTGCTTGTCTGGCATTGTGTAAATTCAAGGCGTTGTTTTAAAAGTGAAACAGATCTATTTCCCATCTTTCTTCTACAGATTTTTGAACCTAGTGTTTATGGTTTTTTGTCTATAGACAATGAAATGGTTTTGGTTTTTTCCATGACAGTAGGGCCATTAAGTACTTTAAAAAGGCACAATATCTAATATTGCCCAGGCAGTCTACAAGGCCTAGAAACTGCAGTAGAATAATTCAGTTACTGAGTTGCTTTGCCAACCTTTCTGCTGGCCTGTGTGTGCAGGAGGCAGCAGGAGAACAACATTTCCCCACTATGGCCATGGCACTACCTGCCCCTCACAGGAGGTTTCTGGTTGGGGTTTTTGTTTCTCTGCACCTCTGAAATACATTTTATGGTTTGAGAGGTTTTTTTTCAGCAATACCAGCAGATTACAAAAAAAAAAAAAAAAGGAAAAACCTAAAAAATCTCAGAGCAAATCAAGGACTGTTTGGATTCAGTTTTAAACCTACCCCTTGAGCTTCACCCAGAAACTTCTGCAGCAAACACACCAGATGAGCCCAAGAACATCTGCGTCAGCCATTGGTACAGAGTGGCCATAGCACTTTACAGGTAGTAAGAATTCTGTAGACATAGAACCTTCTTCAAGTGGCTTCCAGTTTGTTAAAAGTCAGACCTTTAAAACAATACACTGAGAAGGCTGCACGCTGCTCAGAAAGCTGTAAAGTCAGCTGGCTGCAAACTCCATGGCCTTGGGGAGGCTGCCTCAGCCTGCTCAGGCAGCACAGCACAGGCTTGTGAGCCAAGGAAATGCATCCTGCTTGCTGTGAGCTGGGGATATTATGTCTGGCCACTGATGTCTAGTTCACATCAGAAAACCTCTCTGTACTGAGAGAAAAGAAACCTTTATTCTCCTGACAACAATACATCCATTTTCATAAGTTCATTTTTAACTTCAGAAAAAAAAATAAATAAACCAAACAGCAACAAACCAAGGCATCAGCCCTGCAAAATCAGTTTCACCATGCTGAAACCCCCAGAGCTGTCTCCCCAGGCACCCTGACAGTCAGTAGAAACTCAAACTCTCCTGCTGCAGCCCAAAATATAAATCCATCTAAAAATCAAACCCAGATCGTGTTGCAGGGCTCCTAGGAAGCCTGCTCTGCACAGCAGAGATCCAGCTACTCAAACAGTGCAGAGCAAGGGAATGAGTCAGGACTCTGCCCTTGTCCACAGGAAGGTTTCCATTTACAGGAACAAACACTGGTGCAACAACAATAATTCTGTGTGAGCTGCCTCTCCTGTTCAATATGGCTATTGTGCTCTGAGAAAACTTTTCTGCTAATTACTCTGTGGTACATTCTTCTATTTTGGCTGAATGATCAGATTTCAGTCAGATTTTCAGAGACAGTAAATTAAGGAAGTATGTGATGCCCTTACACTCCCTCAGTGCATCCCTCTGCAGCCAGCTCAGGGCTGATAACTCATAAACAGTGTCCTGTGCATAAGGAAAGGGGTGGCCACACAGCAGTGAGGAGCTGGGACAGCTTTCAAGAAGCTTCCTAGTCTCAAGGCCTCATAAAATTTATTAGCTCCAAATTTATAGCAGCTCTTGAACAGCGAGATGTGTACGGTCAGTGGAAAATTTACAGTAAAAACTCCCATATGAGAGAAGTAGCCAGTGACATGGGAGTCCCTAGCAGCAATTCTGGGAGAGACCCCCAAAATCTGGCCTGCTGCATATTCACAGTTCAGGAGAGCATCACATGAAATACTGCCTGTGACAGCAAGGTGTCCTCCCTTTGAAGGAAAGGCATCTGCTGCTGAACAGTTCATCACAATAAAAGAGGCTGATGTCACCATGGGCCTACATTAAACACTATCAAATAGTTGACTTATTCCCACTATTCCCACTAGCTGTTACTTCTAAAGTGGTGCTCCCCCCTTTTTTAATCTTAATTTCTAAGCATCTCTTAAAAAAAAAAAAAATTCCTCTTGAGTTTCATCAGAAATGACTTGGATGATCTTCTGTTAAAAGAATTACTTTTATCCTCATTCAAATACATATTGTATTGGCTTAGAAACATCAAAGAGGCAATGTCTTTACATATTCTATTTCTAAGAAAAGAAAAGTAGTTCTCTCTTTATTAACATTGGTAATGTTGAATCTTATAATGAAAAATGCACAAAAGCAATATTTTTGATGAATAGGTAATAGAACAGCACTGAATAAGAGAGCATTAATATATTTTTACCCAAAAACTCACTCAGATAATGCATCAGGAGGGTTTTGAACTGAGATGAAGCCACAAGCAAAAAATGAGGTCGGTGGTTTCCTGCTCCCCCTGCTACAGCCCAATATTTGTATTGACCTTGAAAATGCAGCGCACAGCCCAAGCACAGCTTCCAGCATGTGCTGCCACAGCCCACACGCAGCACAGCAGGAGCAATTCCTCCAGGCCAGGAGCACTTTGCAGGACAGATATTGGTGTGCTGTCTGACCACACCAATATGCAAACATTACCTAGGCAATTATTTGGATTATGGGTGGAGAAAAAAATGCAGTAGCATCTTACAAGTAAGGGTTTTGTATCCATGGATATTTTCAGAGTTTCTATTGCACCAGCAAGTGACCTGCAGAAAAGTCTGCAGCATTTTCTGGTACACGGTGGGCATGAATCCTGTCTGTCTCTGCAATTTGCAGCACAATAGAGCCTTTGTGGTGCTCCCAAGAAAACCTATTTATGGACTTGGATTTTGAACATTCCTTTCACTCTTTGTCATCTTTTACCATTGTCTTTGAACCACTGTGATAATGAAATTACAAAGGGCCATATAAGCAGTTAGATTGGAAAACAAAAAAGGAGAAAGAAAAAGGAAAATTTAAAATAAACCAGGCATGACACTCCCCTGCATTTTTCATTACTTAATTATAATCAATAGAAATCACAAAAATCTAATATTAATTTGAGGGAAAAAATCTGTCTCTATTGAATTCTAAAATTTCTGTTGAGGTCTGCAAAAGGGATATCATAGGAAAATACACTGTACTAGAATAAGAGACACATATTGTGTGAATTGTGTCACATTGAGAAAATACCTTCATATGCATGTATAGAAAAGATGGTAGTTCATTCTTCAAAACATTTTATTTAGGCTTTGGAATTTCAAAAGTCCCAACAAATCAGTGTTGGAAAAAAATCTAGATTCCTACAGTGACCCCTTCATACCATTTTCTTTGCTCCTCTGGTTTTAGATAAAATGGAAATTTGCATTTGGGAATGTTGCACATTGCAGTAGGAAACATATTTGTTGCTAATTCTTTCTGTTTACCTTTACTTATTTTATGATAAAATATTGTTTCATAGCAACAATACCGTGAAAAATGAAGATGTGTTGGGATCAGAGTTTACATAAAAGAAAAGTAGTGGTAGATGCAGTGGTAGATGAAGAGTAAGGATGTATTCAAAAAAAAAAAAACAGAGAAGGAAAAGCAGAGAAGCATTAGTGTATCTGTGAGGGACACTGATGAAAGACAGCACCCTCATGCTCATGAATCTCTTCTCTACCACACAAATGTATTTCCCACAGAGGATTTAATCCACCTCTGTTCAAGACTCACTTGTCTACTCATTTATCAGTTTCTCCCCCCATCACTTCTTGCCTGGAATCACATCCCACAACCACAGAACCAGAGCTGTGGCCATGGATGTGACTCAGCTGAATGCACTGGGCAGGCTCTCATTCCATCCATATTTCAAATCCTTTGCAAAAGCAATATTACCCTGCTCATTGCATTAACATACTTAAAATGTGCCTGTCTCTCTCCTTGTTTTCCTGTTCTCCTATGTCTTTCTACTTGATTGTCTTTACTATGTACAACACTCACAGCAAGGTCTTTGTCTTGTCCATGCCTGGAGCTTGGCTCATACAAAGGCCTACCACAGATAAATAAGACAACAATTTAATCTGCACTCAATCTTTGTGATCTACAGAACAGCAATGTCTTGTTTGAAGTGTGATATTACATTTGGAAACTGCAAACAAGAAGTTAATTATTTTTTGTGTTTGTCACTCTTTTTCCTATGGGTTGAGCCACTATCTCAGCCTGCTGACTCTGAGCTTCAGAAACACAAGAGACCAACAGGGCTGAACTGCATTAGGGGTAAAACAACGTTCAGACAAAGAGTAAATCTGGATGACTATAATATCTGAGCTAGTGGCTCAGGACACAGATATAATACTATGTTACACAGGGAAACACTGGCATTTTGGCAATTATGGAGTTCAAAAGATGCCCACAGTCAGTCAAATTAGAATTAGCAAATGGAATACAAATTGCACAGGAGATGTGAGATGAGAGAAGAGGAAAAGAGTACTGGGATTAGGAGCTAACTCAGAGCTGCAGTAGACTCACAGGGTTTGTAACAGCTACCATAATTTCTGCATGAGAATAAACAGTTCAGAGATAGAAAAGGGAAATCAGAGGAAAGAAAAACAAAAAAAAAGGAGACAGCAGTCATTTCCTCCGCTTTTAAAATATAAACCATTAGTAGAAAAAGTTTCTAAAGTTACTTTCAAAACCAAGAGATGTAACAGCTCCCTGTGCTGTCATTATCAACCAAAGATTTTGTCATGAAGGGGACTGGGAAAAAATTTTCTTAACAATTATTCAAAACTCTAGTTTTAAGATACAATAAAAGTTTTGAAAACAGAATTTGCACATGAAATTTTACAGAGCTGTGAAAAATTAAACCACATGGGAAACAGCCAAAATGTCCATTTGTATGTGCATTTGTGCATATGCTCCAAAACAGCTCTCTCAGTACCAGCCAAGAAGTTTGCGTGCTTCAGTGAAGGATTTGTGAAAGTAAAGTCAGACCTCTCTTGAGGCTGGACAAAAATGTGCTGTTTCAATGTGCATCTTTTCTGTTTCACCAGCTTTTGGAGGCCATGCTGATATTAGTATATATACCCCAAAATGCACATGACACCAGAATGTGTCTAAGAATGATCACGACTTCAGAGACTGACACAAAGAACAATGTTTGTCTGGCAAAAGAACATGGAGCAAACAAAGCTTTGACATACCCAGACTTGGAGCCACACAAGGAAACAGACTGGAGTCTGCAATCACTGCCCTCTGCATTTCACTGCCGTCACTCCCAAAAAATGAGCAGAGACACTCCATGTTCACATTGTTGCTGCTCCCAGATACAGGCATTTCAACAGTGCCTGCTTGATTTGAGCCAACCAAATCCTGTCCCTTTGCTAAATACCTACTCATTTGTCTAATGTTTAAGAATTAAACTCTTGGACATACATACACATCCAATATCCTCTCCTCCTGCTTTGCTCTTGCTGCAAACAGGGGCATTGCAGTTGTAAAAGCATGTCCTTCACAACCTTGCATTCTAAGGATGTACAAAAGCAAATCTTCCCTCACTGTGCACAAAGTGGAGAATCATGGAATGGCTGGGGATGAAAGGGACCCGAAAGATCATCGCATTCCAACCTCCTGCCATGGACCTTCCACTAAACCAGGCTGCTCAGAGCCCCATCCAGCCTGGCCTTGAACAACTCCAGGGAAGGGGATTCCACAGAATTTCTGATCAGCCTGTGCCAGGGCCTCACCACCCTCACAGTGAAGAATTTCAAAGCCAAGCAAGAGATTTGCAGCAAAACTGGGAAGAGCAGCCAGGTTTGTTGGCAGGTGAGCTGGGAACAGCCTGTTTGCTGCACTTCTGTACTGAGCCACAGCAGAGGTCCTGTGTCAGGCTAGAACAAGGCAAAGCATTGCAAATTTTCACTACAGACATGCTTCCAAAGCATGTCTCCAATTAATATATAATTATGTTTTCTTTTTAAAAGCACAGGACAGAAAATGCACAGTCCATAAATCCTACAACATTCAAAGCTACGGCCCTGTTTAGTTACTATATGACCACAAAGGAAAGATTCCCAAAATCTTCTAACTAAAGGGTTATTGCTACAGTTTCAAGGGCAACAACATAATGTGAACTCTCAGTTGAAGATGCCAATCATATTGAAAACTAGATATTAAAAACAATAGCAATGAAGAACAAGGCAAATGAAGGCTATAATCACACAGTGAAGAGCAAGGAAACAGAGAGCAGGTAATTCACAAAATCCTGCAGGATAGAAGGTAAACTTTTGGGGGATCTAAACAGAAAACAGCATTTCAACTGTGACTTCAGCATCTGAATCAGCAGGATGCCAATATAACTAGCAAGTTGCAAAATTCTTCAAGCAGGCATTGCTAGGCTTATCACCATCACCCTGTCCAGCAGTAATGAAAATTTCAAAGATCAGCTGTCTTCCCAACTTTCTCAGCAGTAACTGCCTTATTGTTATTATCATTAATATCATCATCTTTATGAACAGGAAGCTGGAAGCAGTGTTTTCTGTTTTGGCTGTACTTGTTGGAGACAAAGCTCTGGGTTTCTGTTATGCATGGACATAAGGTAAGGGATGTTTCCAATTTCTGTCTTCAAACTTTCAATACTTTCTCTTAAATAGGGCTCTTTCTCCCAAGAAAGATGAATTTACAACAGCACTGCTGTAAATTAATGGTCAGTTCTGCCAAAAGAGGCCAGAAATGTTTAGGATTCTCACCCTTGCTTACATTTGATAGACAAAACATTTAACATGGAGATGGAAAGATGATGACTGCACTGAGTGTAGGTTATAGTAAACTCTGCTGCTTTTCCAGACAGCTGCATGTTGCACAGCTTGAATGCAGGATCTCAGCCACGATTTCTGTCTCTCAGTTACTGCTGATGGAAGTGCTGTGCTATAATTTTCCAGTATTTCAGCAGCATCTAGAAACACCAGATGTGGTTAAAGTCCTGTGAGATTACACAGAACACAGCCCTTTTGTAAAAGACCAGTTGCCTTCACTCAGCTGCCCAGGCTTGGGTGACATGTAGTGTGGAAGTTGTTCTCACCCTTGGGGACTCACTGCTCAGAAAACATTCCTTGGTTTTGTTCTTTCTTCTCCTTTTTTTATTTTTTATTTTTAATTTTTTTAATAGAAGGAAAACCAAGTAATTGTACACCATTTTCAAAGATTCAGCAGAAATAAACCCCTGATTTTGTGAGGCTGAGGTCACAGCTTAACCACACTGTAGATCACCTGCTCTCCTTCCCTCAGTTGTGGCCCAGCCAGGGATTCCCTCACCTGCAAAGCCCTGCTAGAGCAGCAGCCATCAGTGCCCATCTCCAGGTCACTCTCTTCCTTGGAATGGTTCAGCATCCTGAGCTCAGCACTGAGGAGAGGCTACCCTGACCTTGCACCATTCCCTCCTTTAGTCCCACTCCTCAAAGTCTCCTTTTTGCTACTTTCACTGCAGTATTTGGGAGCCATGAGTTAGGCTGGGCTCTGCTATCCAATATACAGCACATCATCACTGCTGTCATCACAGCATGAAGTCCAGTCAATAAAAATGTGGGAATTCTTAGCTGGATTGGAAGTGGTTTTCTGTGAGTGCTAGAAATTTATCTGTTAATGAATGAAAATTAAAAATCTTTGGTTTTCCTGGAACTGAGATCTTAAAAAAAATCCATCTCATAAGAACTGCACAAGACTATCCTAATTTCTCACCAAGGGATGTTCCAGTCTCTGGAAGATCTTATTTCCCTCCTATCTGATGTTTTGTTGTCTATCTTCATTACAAAAGCAAAAAGTCCTTTACTAAATTGTTGAGAGCAGCATGATTATTTGTACTTCTGTAATTTACCATGTACAAGGGGAAAACTTGCCATCATATTAAGTTATGACATTTTTATAACTGCTTGTCACAGCCAACAAAAGATCACTTGAAACAAATTACTTCAGGACACCAAACCAAAAATGACTTGCTTTTGCTCTGATAATTTTTCAGCTTGCTTTTCCTGTAGAGAGCAGTAGGAGAGCTGTTGGCATGCAAACATGGAGCCCAAATTCATTTGTTTATACACATCCTGTTTCCCAGATGTGCAGGGTGCAAACGTCCATAATCTATAAGGGTCAGGTTTGATTGCTTGGCAAGGAGGCAATAATGCAGGACTAATTATTTTCCTGACCTGATGGGTAATATTTTATTTAACTCCACTCTAGGGAAGCTAAACTAGATGGTGGGAAAGAAAAATGTATTCTCAAAGGAATAATGCCAGTTTATGCAGCACCTTTGATTTTTGCATACACTCGATGATTGAGATAATTTTAAAATATTATTTATTCATTATGTTTTTATTTGGAGCCCCAATGTAAAGGTTACATTTTCCTGTTCCCCTCCCCATACCTAATATTTGTTACAGTTGCATTTTTCAAACCATTTACTGTCTGAAGGGTAAGTAGAATGACACTGCTCATAATGTGCAAATAAATGTGAAATAAGCTAGTCAGCTCAAGTGGAATGAATTACTGTCACTGGTAAAATAAGGCAAGAGGGAACAGCTGCCTTGGGAGCTAAAAAAGACTCCAGCAGGTACTGCTATTGAGTGACTGGAATAACACTTACTATGATTTATCAAAGACCACTTGAAAGCACTTCTGAGGCATTAAATAGGCATGAAAAAAGGCTTTAGTGGCAACAGGACTATGCCAGAACTGAGTGATTAGGGGACTCAAGAGCTTGACCCCAACTTGCAGCCTATGAACAAGGGATGCCAAAAATCTTCAAAGATGTGGGGAAGAAAATGGAGGGTACAGTAAATTTTGAGAGGTGACCACAGAGCTACTGGGTCCTATCACAAAAACCTGATAGCACATCTATGGAGAAAGGAAAAAACCCCAGCCCATGGTTAGTACCACAGCACTGCACCAGAAAATAGCTTTGTGTAAGAATAATCTCATAAATGAAATATTTAAAATATTTTCAGCTGCAACATCCCTGTGGTCAAAGACAATTTTCTGCCCTCCCAGTTGTCACAGTGTGGATCCCATGCTGTAAGGGCTGGAGGATGGAGCAGCTCAGGGACAGCAGCAGCGTTTCTCTCCACTCCAGCTGAAATCACAGCAAAGGTGTTTCCCAGGAAGGGAACATTCCAGGCTGCCCAGGGCATGACAACATGAACCAGCGCCTTGCAAGCCCCACATTACTCCTGCAGCCTTGTAGCACCTGCTGTTTCACCCCTCACCTTCTCAAGAGAGAGGCATTTGCACCCATTTAGCACTGTATTTTCTTTTTAGGAAAATAAGTCATTAAGCAAATTACTACAGTGAAGATTTTTATAAAAGGAAACATTGGTTTGTGGCAGAGTTCCCAGCTCCCTGTCACATCTCCAGAAGAAGAGACTGCTGTGGGAGGGGAAAAGCATTAATGGAGAGCTCTGAGGTAGATGGGGAAGGACAGTTTTTCTTACACTGCCTAATAAACTACATTTCACCATCCAACTTTATGATTTTCTGCAAAAAATAGACCTCTCCCTACTTCTCTGCAAAGATTTAATAACAGCAAGTAGTAAAACAGTCTCACATTACTAAGAGTTCATTATTTTCTGAAAATATACTACTGTCATCTACTTGCACATTATGAAGTGTTATCATAAAGCAAATCTCTTATAGTCATTAGTATGAATTAGTGAATTTCTACTGTCTGTTAAAGACAATTGTTGATATTCTGAATCTTAAAGACCTAAACCCCATCACCATTGTGCCTGAAACCAAACAAGGTTTGAAAAATACATCAAACAAATGCTGATACTGCAGTGCACAAGGCCCATAGCATTTCCTTACATTCCCAGGAAGCTCTCAGAGAGAGACATCAGTTATAATACAGCAGTAACGGCACTGAAAATTTATCACAGTTTTATCCATAAATAGTCCTAAGAGCACAAAATCAAAGTAACCATGAGATCATCTTTCCATGGCTGGCACAACAAAGGCAAAACAAAATTATGACTCTCCTGTTTGAACAGTGGGGAAAGCACCAAGATGGGACAGGAGACCCTCCATGAGGTTGTTCCACCCAGGAACTTTCTCTGGACTACAAACCAGTCAGCAGTGTGGTCTGTGAGGGTTCTGAAGCTGCAGATGTGCTGCAAGGTCCCCCTGGCACAGAGAGGCAATAGATGTGGGAGATTTGTACAGTCACGAGGCAAGAGATGTGACAGAACTTGGCTTTTCTGCTCTGAAAAATCTGTTCTAAGAAATTATTTTCCATAAGTGTCCAACTTGAGAAATATGAGACAGCACTTTTGCAGTGTAGGCAGTTTTTATTTCCTCAGATGAGACATGTCTGTTGAATTGCACATTCACAGTCAGGACACAGTAAATACCTAATGCTCTTTGGAAAGAAGCTGAACCTCAAAACCCTTTATATAATTTTAATATATATCAGTGTGTTTCCCCTATAGCACTGTCAGGATTCCCAGAGCTTTGATAGAAAGAATTAGACCCCAAATGACTGACAAAACAGCACCAACACAGGTTTCCAGCCATTCTAGCAGACCACAATTTCTGGGAGCATTCCAGGAGTCCCCAACTCTTTGTGCTGCTCTGAGGGTGCAGAGGGGTTTCTCTGGAAGAGGAACATAACCACGGAGCTGTCCTGTAGGATCACTGACTCCAGGTACTCTGGAGAACAGATTAAAGAGGGGGAAACTTTTTTCAACACTTCTTTTTTTCTGGCATCTGCTTTCTAAACACAACACAGTTCAAAGGCCGTGCCAGTGCTGCTGGAATCAGGAGCTGCTTTAAACCACTGTGTACATGCCTGGCAGAAATAACCAAAAACATCATTTCCCCATGACAACCCTGATTTTTAAAGGTAATTACATTGCTCCTTGAGAGGTTAACTAAAATAGGTAAATTAGTTGCATCTGCAGCTGATTGTGACAGGTAGGAAGAGCTTCACAACATGCACAGCTTTAGTTACAACATCTCTGGAAAAGTCCTCAGGGATTTAGAACAATGAAACTGTAATTTAGCCAGTCAGTCACAAAGAGCCATAAACAGATTCATAGAGACACTTCTGTAGGCACAGCTCCTTGTATATTTTATGAGGGAAGCACTATCTGCCTTCCCTCTCCTTCCCTGATCTCTCTCTTCCCTATACATCAAGCTCACAAACAAAACAATGCAAGTGCTAAGAGGAAAAAAAATTAGAGAGACTTTATCTGCATGGCATTGCTCAGATCTTATAATAAATATAATTTTCCACGCAATTATTTATTTTCAAAGAAAATCCTTGTTTTCAAAAATACGCAAGACACCATCAAGGTTTGCAAGGTTCAGCTAACAAAACTACACAGTCTTTGATGACAGCACTTTGGTTTCCTTGCTGTAATTGCATTTCATAGCATGGGAGCTTATTCATACAACAGAAGGCATTGTTTATATGCGACTGCATTTTGCTTGTTATGGCAAATACTTCTGTCCTTTCCTCATCTTTCAAAAGTCAAAGCTCCCAAGAATGTGCACAGATTTTGTAGGGCTGGCTGGATATGGATTAGCCAAGAGAAATGCATGTGGAAATCACCCACAGACCCCTGCAAAGGTTTACTTCAGTATCAGTTGAGCAGCAATGGCAATTAGAAAGGGTCTGAACTGGTGAGACAAACTTGAATGATTCTCTGCAAACCCCTGTAATTAGATCACCAACAGCTGTTTAGCCTCTGTGACCCTTAGCCATAATAATAATGATTTCAACTGAAAAGGCTTCAGTCCCAAAAGGAATATGACAAAAAGCACATCATCAAGTATCCTCATCAGGGAATTAAGCATTATTTGGCTATTATTCTGAGTCCTCTCTTGACAAGGCTGAAATATAGAAAAATAAAATTTGATGCTAGCTATACAAGATTTTGGTTGGGAAAAAAGAATGTACTGTGCAATTAAAAGGGGGATTCTCTCTGAGCACACAGCTTGTCCCTAACCAACATATTGCCACACATCTGAACTAAAGCCCCTCACAGCTGACAAAGTTAATGTGGTACAAAATCCACAACTGAGAAACATGGTTCAAATCTAAGTAAATACCACATTTTTCCTCCCCGTCTCAGAAATAACAAATTTAGTGCAGCTTGAAAACAAACACATGTCTGGAATGAGCACTTAAAAGGAAAAAAAAAAAATCAAACTCATAAACCTGATGCAAACAGTGCTGTTGCTGGTACACTGCTTTTCTAAGGCTGCATATGGGTATTGTAAAGCTAATTTGCAAATGTGGTTGAACCAAACTCAGCCTGAGCCAGCCCTGCAACAATGACCAGTGGAACTGATGTTAGACCTGACTATACTATAATTCTGTAAAAGCCTAAGCCCAGCTCCTGGATCCTGTTGAAAAGGAAAATCTGTACTGCTGACAAATCAGCATAATGTGCAAGCAGTATGGAGGAGGAAAACTGTGCTTCAAAAACATTGCAGAATACAAACAGAACTAATTTAAATAGAACAGCATGGGCATAGTGCTAATATTTAAGAGTTAACCTAAATATACAATATAATTACATCAAAAGAGAGAAAGCCATGGGGCTCCAAGCTTAACAGTAAATTGTGTCCCTCCACCTAGGAGCTGCTGGAGCAGACTGCTGCTCAAAAAAGAGGTGCTGAGCTGCCCATCAGCAGTGATGTGAACAAGATGCCCTCCTCAGGGCTCTTTGCTGGTGCTAGCCAGTGGAACAGAAGGCAGCTGTCAGAACACCGAGACCTAGGAAAACAGGAGGTTTAAGGTGTTACCCTTCCCAGCCCACTGAGCCAGACACAGCAAGCTGATTTATTGCATGGCTCTCTCCTTGCAGGAGATTCTCTCAGCATTTGGTGTGGCGCCCACTGTTAATTTGTCCCCCCGCCACCTTCTGATAAAGTTTTCTGGGGTTGCTTTCAACCCAAATTCCTGAACAGTTTTGGAATTATTTAAATATTTTGCTGGTTGGGTTTGCTTGGTATTTTTGTTGGTTTCCCATTCATTGGAAATTCTTCACTCCACTTATGGAACAACATGTACTGTTTGAATTTTCTCCCAAAGGAAAATTATTTTTATTAAGCTGACAAATCAGCTATGCTCAAATATGCAAGACAGATTTGATTGTGGCAGTCAATAAGATCTCTTCTGAGAGTTATGAAGGACCAAATACAA